>NW_015505696.1:146869-150330 GCF_001515645.1 Sinocyclocheilus grahami
GTGAACGACGTCATATGGGCTCCCCTGTCACACCAACTGACCACTGCAGTCAACCTCAAGAACCTTCGATCTGATCAAAAAATGCCAGATGCATGCGCCATGATTAACGAACAAGAAGCCACAATACCTGCCTACAGCAAGAGTGCCAGCATCCACCTCAACATGCGACCTGGCCACTCTCTCAACAGTAAGCTAGGCTTCTTCCAACCTTCCAGGACCTGCCTAAGACTAGGACTGACCTTGGAAGCCACACCTCTCATTGAAATGTCATCTCGGGCTGTGTATGTATTGTTCAACAACTGTACGGCCAAAGACATCAACATTCCCAAAGCCAGTCACCTGGGATGGCTCATCAACCAGACATTTCATGACTTTGAGCTAATGGTACAGGTCATAGGCCACATACCAGTCCAACTACTGTCAGATGAATATGATGACACAGTAACGTTCACAAGACCCAATGAAACCATTGCTATCACTTCTATTCTGCCAGTGGCCAGAGAAAGCGTCTGCCGATCAGAAATCACAAGCGACACTCACCTCGCAGTCTACACTGTCTCAACACAGCCCACGACCTGCACAGGTGACCGTCAAGGCCCAGAGCCCCTCAAATGACTCAACCATGGAGGAACCCTACACCGGGTTCGGCGCACAAATCCAACAGATCCTGAGTGAGGCGGATTTCCTCCACAAGGAAGCAGATCGCCAAGGACTCAAAGAGGTTCTGTACAAGTACAAGGACTCTCATCAGCTGAATTCAACATCTTCCTGAACAAAGCATGCCCTGATGCCAGAACAAGGGGCAACCTCGTTTACGTGGATGATGTTCTTCTGAAAAGCTCAAATATGGCAGACCACCTCAAAGAAATTGATCACGTCCTGAACCAGCTGACAACAGCAGGAGCAAAGATCGCCCTCCATAAAGGACAGTGGTGCAAAACCAAAGTGAATTATGTTGGCCTGCTTGTCGGACGAGACGGCATCGAACCACAGTCCAGTCGCACCCAAGCAATCCAAAACATAAAGACACCCACCAACATTTCTGAGCTACGAAGCTTTCTGGGAGTGTGCAATTACTCACGATAGTTCATTGAAAACTATGCTGACATTGCACGACCACTAACCTCCCTCCTGAGAAAAGACGAACCCTTCGTCTGGTCGGAAGCCCAGGACACCGCTATGAGCGTGCTCAAACAATGTCTGTGCGCTGCACAATGCCTGGCCTACCCAGACCCAGGAAAAGAGTTCTATCTGGACTCTCGATTCTCCAATCACTGCCTCAGTGCAGGCCTGTACCAGCTCCATGACAAAGACAAGCGAGTGGTCGCTTATGCCAGCAAAACACTGCTTCCCCCAGAATGCAAATACTCAGACTGCGAAAAAGCTTTGCTTTGCACTGTGTGGGCCATCCAGCGTTTCTCCAACTACATTGGAGCTCAGAAGGTTATCATCGAAACCTGTCACCAGCCAGTAACCTTCCTCAACAGCCGACGAATCAGGGATGGCGTGGTAACCAACGCACGCATAGCTACTTGGCTAATGACGCTCCAAGGACGAGACGTCGAAGCAAGATATGCCCAAAACCACAGATCATATCTAGGAAACGGGCTAGCAGCCTGCCAAAACTGTTCACCAACCCCATCAGTGGCTGCTATCACCCGCTGCAAACCCCCACCTCCTCCCACATTGAACTCTCACCTCAATTCGCCACTGATGATCTCCTCACCCTCCAAGCTTCGGATCCAACACTGCAAACTATTGCAGCTCACCTTTCAGACCCATTAGCTCATCCCATTCCCACCTCCAACCTAGCCACTTCCTATGACCTCCGCACGCTCAACTCTATCAAGCACATGCTGCATCTCAAAGACGGCGTCCTCACATATGTCCCTGAGCCCCTCACTGCGCCAAAGCTCGTAGTCCCTCAGGGCCAAAGGGGGATAATGCTGACGCACGCCCACGATTCACCATGCGCTGGACACCATGGCACCAAGGCCACCTACGAAACGCTCAAGCAAGTAGCATACTGGCCTGGCATGCAGCAAGATGTGGCGGAGTACGTAAAAGGATGCCTGGTGTGTTGCCAGTTCCAATCGGCAAATCCAAACCACCGAGCACCACTGCAACGGAAAGGAATTACCTTCCCATGGTCGAACCTCCAAATAGATTTGGTGGGACCCCTACCACGGTCAACATGGGGTAAAAAATACTTCCTCACCGTGGTTTGTGAATTCACAAAATGGGTAGAGTGTCTCCCAGCTCCCAACGATACAGCAGAAACAACAGCCTGCCTTTTCATGAACCACATCTTCTCAAGGTTCGGACTGCCGTTAAGGGTCAACTCTGACCGAGGAACCCACTTCACCGCCAAAGTCAACAAGTTAGTAATGATAACATAATGTGTACCATGCTGATTTGTACAGAGGCTCCGTAGATTTGCACTTAACAAGCCTAAACAGACAGTGAATGAGAGAGTGATCGACTGAGCGCGTGTGATTAATTGCATCTGTCCTCCAGGCCGAGTCATATATATTTGTGAAAATATGTTGTCATGTCCAAGGAAAGCCTTCTAAAGTGGCACTCAAAGTTAAAATGATTTCAACAGAGTGTTTCATTATGTCTCTTCGAATGAATGAATCACCGTTTTTGAATGTGTAGTTCAGGGGTGGCGAACGTCGGTCCTGGAGAGCCGCAGCCCTGCAGAGTTTTGCTTCAACCCTTATCAAACACACCTGAACACGCTAATCAAGGTCTGAAGGGTTACTAGAAAGCTACAGGCAGGTGAGTTTTAATTAGGGTTGGAGCTGAACTCTGCAGGGCTGCGGCTCTCCAGGACCGGAGTTCGCCACCCCTGGTGTAGTTGAATGACAGTCCCTTTCCACCACCTTGTGGCGCAACACTGTAACTGCACTGACTGACAGCCCGTCTAGAACGGTGCAGGTGGAAATCTCAATAGAAAGTCTCTTGTCCAGTCAGATTAGAAGATCAGATTACAACTAGGCTAACTGTTATACATATAGGCTAACCATAGCCTAACAATCTTATTGTCAGGTTTATGTTCTGTTATGTGGACCGTTATTTTGTCATTCTCTTCTACTTCACTTCCTGTTTCAACGCTATTTGGTTTCGGTGTCATCGTCTTCTGAATATGACCTCATTAGTTATATCGTAACACATACACAATTTATATTTATATTTATATATATATATATATATATGTATGTTGATAATACCGCATACCGCGCTATTGAGCCACTCAAAATTACCGCAAGGGAAATTCCCTCACTGCGACAGCCCTAGATACAGACCTTATTACGTGTTTGAGAGTTTTGCTTTCAGCGGTGGCTGCATTTTTTCCAAACATACCAATGTATTACCATTCCATCACTCTCTCAAGTTTGGATGTCAAAACCTTTATAACTTTAATAAAGAAGTGTAACAGATGCATGGTGATATAGGCA
>NW_015505696.1:150340-156004 GCF_001515645.1 Sinocyclocheilus grahami
CGGTGTCCGTGTGTCTGTTTTTTTTTTCTCTTTGTGTTTTCCTTTTATAGCTATAAAAAAAAAATAAAAAAAAAAGGGAAAACATTTTCTCTCTCTCTCTCACTACAATTCCTTTCCCTTCTAGTCCCCTCATCAGGGAACTCCCTTAGCTCAACTTTAAATACAGGTCCCGAAACTAGGATTGACTCCTTTCACCAAAACTTTTGGTGTTGTTGTAAATTGTTGAAGGAAGAAAGGGGAAGGAACGCAACTTATTGAGTTGACTCCTGTTGATACGGCTTTAGAAGCTATCGCTCGCCTGCCGCCCTGCCGCCCGCCTTACCGACGACGAGTATAAGGCCGAACTCGAAATCTCGCCCCCCTTCAAACAGCATTCCTTCGTCCTCGATCCAGAACTGGAAGAAAGGATCAAGGAGGAAGGAACGCAACTTATTGAGTTGACTCCTGTTGATACGGCTTTAGAAGCTATCGCTCGCCTGCCGCCCGCTGGCGCGCCAATCATTCGGTCTTGGTCTGCCGCTGACACAGCGCTTTGCATTTCTACTATCGTAGGACATGTTGTGACTCTGACACTTGCCTTCCTCCTCCACAAGCGAGTGAACGCCGTTCAAGAGTCTTTCAACAAATGCACGTCCGGCGTCCCGCGCATGTTCCGACGTGATAAAACGGACCAAGAACCCGAACCTGAGACCTCAACAAACCTAATTGAGATTACGCCTATACCGCCTCGTCAAACCTCTGACAATTAGAGCAATCCAAAATGACACCATAATGATACAAGTAATTCTAAATAATGCACCCCATGTCGTCTCAAGTTTCGAACCTGATCATTCCCGAATTACCCAAGTCCTGCACCAGGATTCAGTCAGTGATGGAGATGTTGTTTGTATCTTGTGTGTGTCTGTTCTCCCTCTCTGCCTCTTGTTCCAGTGCCCGCTGACATTCGCAATAGGAACATCACCTCGCAAAAGGGGGATGTGTAGGATCTGTCTCACAACAGACCCACCTACATGATGGAGACACACACATCAAACTCGCTCATTCCATGGAAGGTTGTTGAGGTTCGTTTCTCCGCATCTGCAGTCGTAAAACTCATGCAGGATCAAGTAAGGTGAAGCATTTCCTGGACTGTTTGGCTATATCTCAAGATAAGCTAAAAGGGACAGTACTTTAACGGTGCTTAAAATTGTTTTACGGGCTTGCAAAGAGCAGATAGAAATACCCTCATGACCAGTGGACGCATAAATTGCTAAACTCCGATCAACAAAAGAGACAATTTTATAGCTCCCTGTCCCGCAGGAGATTCTCCAGCAGATGCCCAGAGCTGACCTGTACGTGATCGAGGGACTCGCCCCTTTTCCCCCGCATTCCAAGGAAAGAGACAAGATGTCTTTGACAATCGTTTGCTAATAATTGAAAGTATAAAATGATCAGAGCATAGAATTACAAATAGTAGGTTGTTTGTTGTATATATATATGCTTGACGTGTTTCATGTAATCGGTGCAACTTTAACCAGTGTTTAATTACCCCTTTTTAGGAATTAAGGATATTAAACTGTGTAATATGTGAAGTTTAATCTTGAACGAATGAAAACCAGAAATGCAGAAGGTTGAAATGAAGTAGACTTTAATAGTATGTACAATATTTGCATTTAAGAGACTTTATAGACGTATCAATATATTATTATAGGTGGCCTCATATAAATGAGAGTCTCTGGTTAATGTATGCACACTCCGCCCCTTTAAGAAGTCGATTGGAAGCCAGCGTCAGGGGACGGACTTATGCCACAGAGCAAAACCCGAATGCAGAACAGAATCCAGGGGTTTTTTTTTTGGTTAGTTAGCTGGCTTGCAACTTCTCCGGCTCTCGCTGGTCGCTGTGTTAGAGCACCTGCACGCGTGCTCACATTTACCATCAAAAGCGACCAGCAAACTAAAACTCAACACTTCAGTGATACTTCGTTGAAATCGTCAACAAACTTGAAAGTCTAAGACTCTCAGCAGATTGCTTGCGCCTCTGCGTCATCACAACTAACGAGGGGTTTCCCAAAGGACGTCATCCTGACGTCACCGACCCGTCAGTGAGGAGTTTCCCTCAAAGACCTCCAGGAAGCCCGCAGCACCACGGAGTCACCTCAGCTGTCAACCCGCGGAACGCAAGTAAACAACATTTTCTATGATCTGCTGAACGGGTGAATTTAAATGCTTTGCTCTGTGAATTCTTAAGGTGAATTCCCATCCCTCGTGAAAAGAGAGAGAACTATGAAACTCAGAACTCCGTTAACAGTCTTTCCTTCCTCTGAACTGTATGTTTGTGTGTTTTAGCTTAAGTTTATGTGATCTAGAATAGCCAATAAATTTCATGTTTCATTTATAACTAATCAATTGTCTGGGTCATATAATTTCGTGTCAATTCTATTGCCAAAAGATCCTTGCTTGTTACCTTAGCTCGTAGCTTACGCATAATAATTACCTGTCTTTCAAGAGCTGACAAATCATCAAATTTTGTATTTCACCCGTGGCCAGGGAGAATACAAAAATTACATATTCAATTGGTAATATACACTGACATCAGCTTCTCGCTGGCCGAGTAGCTGATAAAAGTATAAACTATTGAAAGTCAAAGTCAGTTTTGATCAGGTGGACCTCGAATTCTCAGATCGAGTTCTTTTAAAACCTGAGCTAGAAATAAACCTGAATGAATTAATAATGATTAATTCCCTTACAACTAAGTAAATTATTACAGTTTATTAAAGCTATTTAACCAAATATAGATTTTAATCTCCAAAATCAGTAAAAAAACAAGATGCAAGATACTGTCAACAAGTTACGTACATGGCTTTTCTGCAGCATCTCACAACTGGCAAGAGACTCATATAACCTTTCCCGTAGGTCTTGTACCTCTTCAGGTCGAGCTCATCCAGCACCTCCTCTGACATCAGCAGTACGTAGGCCAGCAATGAACACATTGAAGATGAGAGGAAGGCTCTTCTATTTGATTTGATGTAACTTTGGATTTCCATATATAATGAATTGTCATTGAGCTCCAGTAAGCAGTAAAACAGGTTTACTGAAGTTTCAGGTGAGATGTACTTTTGTAATAGTCCTCTAATGTGCTCGGTTGTTTTTGTGACGCTGTCTTTGCTGTCTTCAGTGTGAGGGAACAGGCCTCTGAGCAGGTTCTGATTGGATTCCAGTGAAATGCCCATCAGAAACCGCAAAAAGAGGTCTAAATGTCCTCTCTGACTCTGCATTGCTTTCTCAACAGCCTTCACTAGTAAATAATGCAATGGACTTTCAGACTGAAGCTCACAGTTAAGCCTGACCTCATTCTGTGTTTCTTCAAAGAAAAACTGAAGCTCCTCCATGTTCTTGTTCAGGTAGCAGAGGAACACATGCATTGCAGCGAGAAACTCTTGAACACTCAGATGCACAAAGCAGAAGACCTTCACCTCGTGAAGTCCAGCCTCTTGCTGAAAGATCTCAGTCAGCATTCCAGTGGACTCAAAGTCACTCACATCAATACCACATGCTTGCAGATCTTTTTCGTAGAAAACAATATTTTCCTTCTTTAGTTGTTCAAACGCTAGCTTGGCTAACTTCAAAATCATTGTTTTATTGGAATCTAACAGCTTGGTATGTTCTCTTTGTTTTTTCCCGTCATACTTCTGGTTCTTCATGTTCATCTGCATCAGCAGGAAATGGATGTACATTTCAGTGAGTGTTGTGTTGATGTCCTCTGCTTTGTTCCCAATAGGGATGTCTTGAAGAACAGTAGCTGTGATCCAACAGAACACGGGAATGTAGCACATGATGTAGAGACTTCGAGATTTCCTAATGTGTGAGATCATTCTGGAGGCCTGAGTCTCATCTTTGAATCTCTTGCAGAAGTACTCCTCCTTCTGCTGGTCAGTGAATCCTCGCACCTCTGTGAACAACCCGACATACTCAGGAGGGATCTGATTGGCTGCTGCTGGTCGTGAGGTCACCCAGACTAGCGCTGATGGAAGCAGAGTCCTATTCACCAGACTTGCAAACAGTTCATCTACAGATGATCGCTCCTCGACACTCGTCACCATTCCACTGTCAAAATCCAGAGTCAGTCGACTCTCATCCAGTCCATCAAAGATAAACGCAAGCGTACATTTATATACCTTATTTATCTTTGTTGTTTCCAGGTCCTGCATTTCAGGATTAAACTTCTGTAGAAACTCATGCAGACTGATCTTTTTGTTTTTAATGCAGTTAATCTTTCGGAACGGAAGCAGAAACACACAGTCAATATTGCCATTGGCTTTTCCTTCTGCCCAGTCCAGAATGAACTTGTGCACTGAGACAGTTTTTCCAATGCCAGCGATGCCTTTGGTCAACACAATCTTTTTCTTCTTATATTTGTTCAGACTAAATACATCATTGCATTTGATTGACCTGTTCTGTGATTTACAGGTTTTAAAGGCATCATCAATCTGCAGAACCTCATGTTCATGATTGACTTTTTCAATATCCCCCTCCGTAATGAAGAGTTCTGTGAAAACATTCTTCAGATATTCCTCCTTTGCCTCTTTACCCTCAAATATGTGTTCCACTTTCTCCTTCATTTTCATTTTGTGAGTTTTCAAGAATTCCTGCAGCCAGAAATCTGTTATGGAAAAATATAAATAAAAGGGAAAAGGTGGGAATCAGAAAATTAAACACAAAGTTTTTTCACATTGGGATGACTGTCATCAAAATCAAGTGCTGCAGAAATATGGCATGTAAATACATAGTACTGAAAGCAATTCTGTACTGAAATCAATATGCATCAAACATTCTAAAATCATTTCTAAACCCAATGTAAAGATGGTTCACCTCGTTCTCTCGTGGGTTTCTCAGCTGCCTCTAATGATTTTTGCACTGTGAAGAGAGAAAGAAGAATGAGAAAAATATAGGACTACAAGGTATCAATGTAACCTGAACAGTAGCTTTAATATATGCATTACTGTTTAAAAGTTTGGATCACTATAATTTATTTATTTGTAAAGAAATTTATCTTTTTGTTCAGCAAGGATGCATTACTGATCAAGAACTACATTTATAAAGTGTAGCGGCTGGACCAATCAAACACACAATATATATTTTGTTTTTATATTTAACAAATACTCTGTAACCCCCCCTCAGTTAACAAGCCATACGAGGACCCATGAACCCTTCCCCCCGGAATGCGTAACACCCCAGGAGGCCGAAACAGGCCCCTTTTGTTGCATGGCAACCAACGCTGATATCACTGGGTTTATTGGCCAAAAGTATCTAAAGCAGGGAAAATCCCTGCATGTCCCAGGACAAACGCACAGTAGAAATTGACTTTTCTACTAATTAATTCATAGGAAAACCTTTCTTTGAATGAACACACATATTCTTCAGGCCATTGTGTATATTATTGCTGTTTTGTATTAATCTGTGGTATTTTAGACTATTTTTATTCATGCTTACGATAAACCACTCATTCATATAAGTAACTCTACCATGTCTAGTATCTATTAATTCGTATTCGGATGATCTAATTGAGAATGTATATTGTATGTTTACACCTACGCAACATATTAGTGTTCTAAGAGTCTTTAATAATTGTTACACAAGCTTCATACCACAAATTACCATGCTTGCCAACAAAGGGCCATAAAAAAC
>NW_015505696.1:156399-187551 GCF_001515645.1 Sinocyclocheilus grahami
TTATGTGTGTATGTAGGATGTTAGACCAGTTTATGTGTTTATGTCGTATGTTAGACTAGTTTAAGTGTTTATGTAGTTAATAAAACCTTACTTGTATCACACTTGACGTGTTCATTGTTTGCTCATAACCGGAGTCACTAATCATGCAGATTTACGTTACAAGCTTATAGAATTGTACAGTAAGAAAGTTATTTCCCTTAACCAGGAAATTAACGTTCTTAGAATTGACAAGACATTTGACCCTGAGAGGTCAGCTAAATATCTACAGCGGATCTAAAATATGAATAGTTAATTATAACTAGTTATGGTTAATTATTCATATTTCCTGTCGTTGAGCTAAATTCGCTACAAAAGTTACAAAAGATTTATACTTTAAATAAATGCTGTTCCTCAAACTTTGTTCATCTGTGAATCCTGAAAAATATAATGTATCACAGTTTCCACAAAATATGTTAATAATTAGTAATATTAATATAGTAATTATTAACAAAATATGTTAATAATTAAACACATAATTAGTATTCTTGTAGTAATTTCTAATAACACATTAAGAATACCTCGCCCCAGCAATCCCCGCCCAATACCGAACCAAACCAAATCCGTGACCTCAAAACCACAAAACATACCGAACCGTGAGAAACTAGAACCGTGACAGCTCTACTGAACAGGTAGCTCTCCACATCAAATTCAAGGCTCTAATATTGTGCTCATGGCTGCTTCTGGATATACTCCCTTCTCTGAATCTGTGCTGCCTCTTATTCTGTGATCAGTATTTTTGCCTTTATTACCTTCTTCGTGCTTGTCCTGTAACTCTTTAGCCAGCTGGTTCTGGTTCATCTTCCTCAGGATCTTCAGTGTGATCGTTACAGCATCTTCTGGTCCATAACACTCCACCATCATATCCACTACGTCAGTGCCACCAGCATCCTCCAGTTTACCAGCTCCAATGCGCCCATCTTCTTTTAAGAGACTCCTAAATCTCTTTATATTTTCTTTTTCCAGGTCATCTAGAGTATTATAAAGCAGTTCTAACGCAGATTCCATAGTCCTTCATGGACTGTTGAACGAGAAAAAAGAAAAAGTAGTCAGTTTTATAGCAGGGGTCTATGCAGTGCAAACATATGCATGATGAAATCACACTGTAATCAGATCAACTACAGTGAAACATTCATTTTCAAGCTACATTTCTAATTTCAACATGATTTTTTCTTTAGACATTCCCCTTTAAATACAATGAGCATCAGCTGTATGTGTAAGTGACCAGCATTTGGCTTTCAGTCACTGGAAATGGGTAATATTCATCAATCTGGACATGGAGCCGCACTGAGATCCCCATCTCTGGGACTGAATGACGTAGGGCCTTGAAAATGAAGATTCCAAAGTTTATTAAGAATCAGAACGTAAAAACATTGAAATATCTCTAATACTTCTTGAGTTATAGGCATGCAAACTTTGGAAAAAGAATATTTATGGCACTCAGACAGGTGTGTACAATGCCGTTTTGACAGAAGGAAACAAGATTTACTAGTTTCAACATGATTTGTTCTTCAGACGTTCCTCTTTAAAAGAAAAACGTATCCTGTATATGCAAAGTGATCCACATTTGGGTTTTGACCATTGAAAATGTGTACAATTTAACAATTTACTCCTGGAACCATATTGAGAAGTTTCTGAAATTTGGTTGATTTTGACACAGAATGCAGTAAGTGCCATGTAAAGACCGTAAATTTGTCCCAGAAAGCCTCATTTTCATCTGTGTTAAATTCATGGTGTCTACTGTGACTAAGATCTATTCGATGTGCTTCATGAATCTGCTGTGATTACTGGAAATGTGATACTTAAACATAGGTTAGTAACTTAAAATTGCTAACATAATATATAGTTTTAATATTATTTACTATATTTATATTCATATTTACTAACTTACCTTGAATAATGGCAATGTTTTTTGTCCTCTTCTGACTTCGTATCTTGCTCAACAGAAGCACTGAATTTTCTTCCACGTTTACATTTTCAAAGAACTGGTGTTTCTCTGCAGAACTGGTTTTTCAGGAGTCAAGCAACATGAGACGAAACTGTGATAAAACCACAATCAAAAAAAAAAAATATATATATATATATATATTTATGTTCTCACAGCTTCTGTTTGCGAACAGACTTTTGGCGACTAAAGCATCACATTTCATCTCAGAACATAAAATTACTGACCATTTTTCTCTCATTTTTCCACAGGCTACCTGTCTTGATCTTGCTAATATTACTGTCTTCCCCTCTTTATATCACGTCTCAGACACGTTTGTTGTCATTCTCTTCACTACATTAGATGCTGTGTAGCTCAAACACTAAGGTCATGAGTTTGATTCTGAGTAAATGCATGAACTGATCAAAACTGAGACATTGTATACAATGCAAGTCACTTCGGGGAGCAGGAAATAAATAAATAAAATATAAATAAAATAATTCATGTCGCTGAAGCTGACAGTCAGACACAGGCACATACTGTATCATCCTCAGGCCGTCAGTGAGTACTGGACTGTGAACTCGGCCCAGGGTGCAAATCAATGAGCATTTCAAAAGACAAGAGTTCAGCTGCTGTTCGGACAAGAACAACACTTACAGACTTGATTTCTGTGACTTCAAGGGACAGAGAAAACATTAATCTTGCAAAACTAAAATTGTTTTAATTTCAAGTGTCTGAAATGTCTTTAAAAATCACAGAAATCATTATTTTTGTACATGATCTCAAAGAGAAAAACCTTGTACTCAGCTTGTGCTGCAGCAACATAATCAATGACAACATAATGAAATGGACTCGACCTGATGATGGATCCAGTCCCTAAAATGTAACATGTAAATCCACCAGATCCAAGTCTTTAAATCAATAAATCAACTGCAAAATCCATATAATCTAAAAGCAAGAGATATCAGAGAACAGGCCTGGGTCAAAAACATGCTGATATATCATTACATCAAGAGACACAGAGATGCTCTTCCAGCATCATTAGGCAATTGTGAAATTATTTGGGTGAACGTTTGATAAACACAGATTATAACTGGGGGTACAAGGACATCTTGTGGCAAATTGATAAAAGAGTTGTAAAGATAAGCTTCCTCACCTTGATTAATGGCGATCTCTGAAGCTTTTGGCCGGGACAGGCTCTGGGATATGATCCATATAAACTCCAGTATGGTTTGCAATTGATGCGAATGCAGATCACAAGTGAAGTGGTACTGAGCTCTGGTTCAGTTGAGAATCTGTTCATAATTTTGTAAAAACCAAATAAGCTTCATTTATCTTTATTGGAAAGGGTGTAAACAATATTTTTCCATTTTTTTCAGTGAACGATAACCAATTATTGCACATGCACCTGTGGAACGGTCCTTAAGACACTAGCAGTTTATAGGTGGTCTGCAATTAAAGTCACAGTTACAATAACCTGTGACAGTAAAGAGACCTTTCTGGAAGGACAGTTGAATGTCCTCGCAGCAGCAAACCACACACAACCACGTTTCTCCCAGACGTGTTCGAGTCTTGGTGGAAGAGAAACTCTCCACAAAAAACATTAAGCAGTACAAAACTGTTTTCAGCACTGATAATAATAAGAAAGGTTTCTTGATCATCAAATCATCATGTTAAATGCTGAAGGAGGAAGTGACAAACATTTTCCAAACACGTTTATGTTGCAATTCACATGTCCTGGAATTCAGATCAAGAGTGCTTCCTCGTACACACACACACACACACACACACACACACACACACACACACAGCTGACTCTGAATATTCTTTGCCTTGTACTGTGATCAAAGGCGTTTCATCTTCAGATGTGCTCTGGCCTTCCACATGACCTTAAGCTGTCAAAGTTATCTCTTTCAAACACACACACACTCAGAAGGCTTTAACCTGCTTTAACACACACACACACACAGAGAGAGAGATGCTCAGCCATATAGCACACGCCTACTGTAACTACACTTGAGGATATTGCTCTTCTCAATTTTAAGTAATAATATACAGCTGTTTAACTTTAAAGTGCTCATATCACCAAGAGTAAATTTTTCCTTCACATTTTCAGATAAACTGCATAAAAGACTCCTTCTGAACTTCTGCAGATTTCTGACATCACACAGATGAACACCAACACATGACCGTCCACATCAGTGATCAGAAACCTGGTCCGTCCAGTCACAGTGAGGTAATGAAATATGATCAAAATTAATTCATCATTAAAACTCCATCTGTGTTCCACTCTGCAAAAAACGAATACTAAAATTACTTGAACTTGAATAGTTCAACCAAAATCATCATTTACTCAGATGTAGTTTCAAAGCCATATGGCTTTCTTTCTAACATGCACTGCAAAAACAAAAAAACTAAAAGTGGTTTCTTAACCAGTATTTTTGTCTTAAATAGCTAAACATGTAAATGGTGAAACTGGTGAATCAGAGTGCATGAGATTGATGGCACTAGATTAACAATAACCAACTGACAGACAGATGACCAACCCATTTACTCTGCCTCTCTTTCTACAAACATCTGAGGACGTAACATATGACACAGTGCACGATCCATGAGGAACGATGCACACAGACAGAAAGAGAGAGACAGAATGAAGGATGAGAGTGATCTGGCTGACAGCCAAACAGAACTAATCAGAATAATATCACTGCAAGCAGCAATCACAGTGCAAGGCACTCCAGTGTCATAAACGTTACAAGTAAATTTAATAGGACATCCCAAAATAAGCATCCCAAGCAGATGTACAAATGCTTATGACTTTTGACCAATAGGTGGTGCCAAATTGATTTGCCATTTTCAGAAGAAAGTTTGTATCAATACACCAAAGCCTTACTGAAATACTACCTCAGATCCGGTCTAGTGTTGAATTCATTGATGCATTACATGTAAACCGTTTGGTACATCGAAAAGCTTTTAATAGCTTTTGGCCAGCATAGAAGATGATCTGAGACAAATGTGGAAAAGATCTGAAGAAATCTAGAAAAATAACAATAAATAAATAAATAAAATGCATGAAATTAGAGATTTTGTAGAAGTTTTTGTAAAATATGGCTTTCCATCATGAAAACGAATCGCTGAATGACTGAAAATCCAGGACTCGTACCACAGTCCTGCTGCTGTTTCTTCTTTCTGGGCTGTTCTTTATCTGACTGAGACTCGTCTGCTCTCTCTAGCTGAGGTCTCAAGGGTTCAGGGGCCATAAATTAATCATCACACACACAGACTTTAGAGAGTCCTCAACCCCCAACACATCTGATCATTGCAAATCCATTCAAAAACGTCGCCCCTAACGACAAGACCCTTCCCCCATGACGCATACATAATTAATTAACCCGGTTGTAAATGAATTAATCATAATAAGCATATTGACATAGATATAAAATTCATTATATAAATTCAGATCAATAAATCATCACAGAAGACACTCTCTCATCTCCTTCTAAAGGCAATATTGAGGTCACGGAAAGCACTGATTTCCTCTCAGGCGTCCTGAAGGCCACATATGAAGGTGTCAGCTGCGTATTGGGAGGTCTTGAGATTTACTTGACTCTTTATTTTTGGAGCATGCATTATGTATACAGTGCACAGCATGATGATTTTCTACATGAAATGCCCGAATGACCTACTTACTACATTGCCAAAATATGCAGTACACTGCAATGCACTCAACTAGACCAACCATCTACGGTGTGACAAATGAACCAGAAGTCATATTATCTAAAAGTCTTCTTAACATGACTTGAACTACAAAAAAAAAAAAGGTTATAACTGTATGCCACTTGCTGAATTAAACATGCAATTATGTAAAGTCATGTAGAAGTAAAGTTAAGTTAAGAATTGCATATATGCCAGTGTTATTTTAGTATAACTGAGATACTATTATAATTTGTATTCATATTTTGAATGTTTTAATTTGTAGTTTTTCTGTTTTCAGTTTAATTACAGTTAAATATTTGTGTTGTGTGTTTCTGTCATTTTAATAAGTTTTTTTTTAAGCAATTACATTTTAACCTCCTATTTAAATTTTAGTTTGATTTATTTTCATCAAGTTAAACTAAATGGAAATGAGAAACGATGCCTTGGCAACAAGCTGACTTATTTATATTTTATATATTTATTATGTTTCAGTTTATTTTAGGTTGTTTTTTGTTTTTTTTAAGTAATAAAAGTTCTGGTAACACTTTATTTTAAGTTGTCCTTGTTACACGTTACATGTACTTACTATTATAATAACAATTAATTATGCATAATTACATGAAAGTAACCCTAAGCTAAATCCTAATCCTAACCCTAACCTTATAAATAAGTACATGTAGTTAATTAATATTACTCCATACTTAAATGCATAATTACACTGTAGTGCACACTTATCACCAATGCAACTGTGATGTCTTAAAATCCTACTTTCCTGTAGCTCAAACAATAGAGCATTGCGCTAGCAAAAGTCATGCGCTTACTTCCCAGAGCAAGCCAGAACTAAGAAAATGTATACTTTGAATGCACTGTCAGTTGCTTTGGATTAAAGAGTCTGACAAATGCATAAATGTAAATGTCAAAATGTTGCCTACATAGGCAGCTCGCTAGGTTTTGGAGCCATAGAGATATTTTGGATCAGCGGTGATGCTCAGTCAAGCTCACACAAATGAGAAAGGACTATGTTTGTCCCTCTATGTTCTGCATCTGTTTGTCAAACAAAACAGTGCTAGCTTACCAAAAAACAAAAAGCTCTTTCTTTCTAAGATGCAAAAACAAGGCTGTAATTTCACTGGTTGTCCCTTCTCCCTCAAGTGGTTTCACCTCTTTTTCTGTTTCTTTCTCTGCTCAAATGTATTTCTAGCAGAAATTGACTTTCATCTGGGGTCGATTTTTAATGTGCTTGTAAATTGGTGAGTATTGACACACCAGATCCAAGTCTTTAAATCAATAAATCAACTGCAAAATCCATATAATCTAAAAGCAAGAGATATCAGAGAACAGGCCTGGGTCAAAAACATGCTGATATATCATTACATCAAGAGACACAGAGATGCTCTTCCAGCATCATTAGGCAATTGTGAAATTATTTGGGTGAACGTTTGATAAACACAGATTATAACTGGGGGTACAAGGACATCTTGTGGCAAATTGATAAAAGAGTTGTAAAGATAAGCTTCCTCACCTTGATTAATGGCGATCTCTGCAGCTTTTGGCCGGGACAGGCTCTGGGATATGATCCATATAAACTCCAGTATGGTTTGCAATTGATGCGAATGCAGATCACAAGTGAAGTGGTACTGAGCTCTGGTTCAGTTGAGAATCTGTTCATAATTTTGTAAAAACCAAATAAGCTTCATTTATCTTTATTGGAAAGGGTGTAAACAATATTTTACACATGCACCTGTGGAACGGTCCTTAAGACACTAGCAGTTTACAGGTGGTCTGCAATTAAAGTCACAGTTACAATAACCTGTGACAGTAAAGAGACCTTTCTGGAAGGACACTTGAATGTCCTCGCAGCAGCAAACCACACACAACCACGTTTCTCCCAGACGTGTTCGAGAACTTGCAAGAGTCTTGGTGGAAGAGAGAAGTAGCATATCACTGCAAGAACTGGAAAATTTGGTGCAACACATGAGGAAGAGATGCACTGTGGTAAAGCAGCTGGTGGACACATCATTCAAATATGCTGATTTGGTGCTCAGTTATTTATTATTGGTGCTCATGTATTAATAATGGATTAAAAAACACTCTCCACAAAAAACATTAAGCAGCACAAAACTGTTTTCAGCACTGATAATAATAAGAAATGTTTCTTGATCATCAAATCATCATGTTAAATGCTGAAGGAGGAAGTGACAAACATTTTCCAAACACGTTTATGTTGCAGTTCACATGTCCTGGAATTCAGATCAAGAGTGCTTCCTCGTACACACACACACACACACACACACACACACACACACACACACACAGCTGACTCTGAATATTCTTTGCCTTGTACTGTGATCAAAGGCGTTTCATCTTCAGATGTGCTCTGGCCTTCCACATGACCTTAAGCTGTCAAAGTTATCTCTTTCAAACACACACACACTCAGAAGGCTTTAACCTGCTTTAACACACACACACACACACAGAGAGAGATGCTCAGCCATATAGCGCACGCCTACTGTAACTACACTTGAGGATATTGCTCTTCTCAATTTTAAGTAATAATATACAGCTGTTTAACTTTAAAGTGCTCATATCACCAAGAGTAAATTTTTCCTTCACATTTTCAGATAAACTGCATAAAAGACTCCTTCTGAACTTCTGCAGATTTCTGACATCACACAGATGAACACCAACACATGACCGTCCACATCAGTGATCAGAAACCTGGTCCGTCCAGTCACAGTGAGGTAATGAAATATGATCAAAATTAATTCATCATTAAAACTCCATCTGTGTTCCACTCTGCAAAAAACGAATACTAAAATTACTTGAACTTGAATAGTTCAACCAAAATCATCATTTACTCAGATGTAGTTTCAAAGCCATATGGCTTTCTTTCTAACATGCACTGCAAAAACAAAAAAACTAAAAGTGGTTTCTTAACCAGTATTTTTGTCTTAAATAGCTAAACATGTAAATGGTGAAACTGGTGAATCAGAGTGCATGAGATTGATGGCACTAGATTAACAATAACCAACTGACAGACAGATGACCAACCCATTTACTCTGCCTCTCTTTCTACAAACATCTGAGGACGTAACATATGACACAGTGCACGATCCATGAGGAACGATGCACACAGACAGAAAGAGAGAGACAGAATGAAGGATGAGAGTGATCTGGCTGACAGCCAAACAGAACTAATCAGAATAATATCACTGCAAGCAGCAATTACAGTGCAAGGCACTTCAGTGTCATAAACGTTACAAGTAAATTTAATAGGACATCCCAAAATAAGCATCCCAAGCAGATGTACAAATGCTTATGACTTTTGACCAATAGGTGGTGCCAAATTGATTTGCCATTTTCAGAAGAAAGTTTGTATCAATACACCAAAGCCTTACTGAAATACTACCTCAGATCCGGTCTAGTGTTGAATTCATTGATGCATTACATGTAAACCGTTTGGTACATCGAAAAGCTTTTAATAGCTTTTGGCCAGCATAGAAGATGATCTGAGACAAATGTGGAAAAGATCTGAAGAAATCTAGAAAAATAACAATAAATAAATAAATAAAAATGCATGAAATGAGAGATTTTGTAGAAGTTTTTGTAAAATATGGCTTTCCATCATGAAAACGAATCGCTGAATGACTGAAAATCCAGGACTCGTACCACAGTCCTGCTGCTGTTTCTTCTTTCTGGGCTGTTCTTTATCTGACTGAGACTCGTCTGCTCTCTCTAGCTGAGGTCTCAAGGGTTCAGGGGCCATAAATTAATCATCACACACACAGACTTTAGAGAGTCCTCAACCCCCAACACATCTGATCATTGCAAATCCATTCAAAAACGTCGCCCCTAACGACAAGACCCTTCCCCCATGACGCATACATAATTAATTAACCCGGTTGTAAATGAATTAATCATAATAAGCATATTGACATAGATATAAAATTCATTATATAAATTCAGATCAATAAATCATCACAGAAGACACTCTCTCATCTCCTTCTAAAGGCAATATTGAGGTCACGGAAAGCACTGATTTCCTCTCAGGCGTCCTGAAGGCCACATATGAAGGTGTCAGCTGCGTATTGGGAGGTCTTGAGATTTACTTGACTCTTTATTTTTATAAGCATATTGACATAGATATAAAATTCATTATATAAATTCAGATCAATAAATCATCACAGAAGACACTCTCTCATCTCCTTCTAAAGGCAATATTGAGGTCACGCAAAGCACTGATTTCCTCTCAGGCGTCCTGAAGGCCACATATGAAGGTGTCAGCTGCGTATTGGGAGGTCTTGAGATTTACTTGACTCTTTATTTTTGGAGCATGCATTATGTATACAGTGCACAGCATGATGATTTTCTACATGAAATGCCCGAATGACCTACTTACTACATTGCCAAAATATGCAGTACACTGCAATGCACTCAACTAGACCAACCATCTACGGTGTGACAAATGAACCAGAAGTCATATTATCTAAAAGTCTTCTTAACATGACTTGAACTACAAAAAAAAAAAAGGTTATAACTGTATGCCACTTGCTGAATTAAACATGCAATTATGTAAAGTCATGTAGAAGTAAAGTTAAGTTAAGAATTGCATATATGCCAGTGTTATTTTAGTATAACTGAGATACTATTATAATTTGTATTCATATTTTGAATGTTTTAATTTGTAGTTTTTCTGTTTTCAGTTTAATTACAGTTAAATATTTGTGTTGTGTGTTTCTGTCATTTTAATAAGTTTTTTTTTAAGCAATTACATTTTAACCTCCTATTTAAATTTTAGTTTGATTTATTTTCATCAAGTTAAACTAAATGGAAATGAGAAACGATGCCTTGGCAACAAGCTGACTTATTTATATTTTATATATTTATTATGTTTCAGTTTATTTTAGGTTGTTTTTTGTTTTTTTTTAAGTAATAAAAGTTCTGGTAACACTTTATTTTAAGTTGTCCTTGTTACACGTTACATGTACTTACTATTATAATAACAATTAATTATGCATAATTACATGAAAGTAACCCTAAGCTAAATCCTAATCCTAACCCTAACCTTATAAATAAGTACATGTAGTTAATTAATATTACTCCATACTTAAATGCATAATTACACTGTAGTGCACACTTATCACCAATGCAACTGTGATGTCTTAAAATCCTACTTTCCTGTAGCTCAAACAATAGAGCATTGCGCTAGCAAAAGTCATGCGCTTACTTCCCAGAGCAAGCCAGAACTAAGAAAATGTATACTTTGAATGCACTGTCAGTTGCTTTGGATTAAAGAGTCTGACAAATGCATAAATGTAAATGTCAAAATGTTGCCTACATAGGCAGCTCGCTAGGTTTTGGAGCCATAGAGATATTTTGGATCAGCGGTGATGCTCAGTCAAGCTCACACAAATGAGAAAGGACTATGTTTGTCCCTCTATGTTCTGCATCTGTTTGTCAAACAAAACAGTGCTAGCTTACCAAAAAACAAAAAGCTCTTTCTTTCTAAGATGCAAAAACAAGGCTGTAATTTCACTGGTTGTCCCTTCTCCCTCAAGTGGTTTCACCTCTTTTTCTGTTTCTTTCTCTGCTCAAATGTATTTCTAGCAGAAATTGACTTTCATCTGGGGTCGATTTTTAATGTGCTTGTAAATTGGTGAGTATTGACACGCTGTCAGGGAGGAACAGTCGATGTTAACCTGCTGAGTAAAGCAGCAGTCCGGACCCCAAACCCCTCCATCTGTGCAAACGCAGATCGAATGTGACAGACAAACAGAGAGAAAGAAAGAGAGAGAGACAACTGCAGAAAAAAATGGAGAGAGCTGGAGGTTGCACTTGATCAAGTAAAAAGTAGAAAATGAAACATTACTTACAGAAACGCTGCATTCTCAGACAATATATGGCGATAAAGCTTCAATTTATTTGTGCAAAATATCTTGTCTACTGAGATGTCTTCATCTAGATGGCTTTTGAAGCCTGTGTAGATGTCCTTGAGATGTTTCCTACAATATCCTGTGAGCACAGTTTGGTTGTTGAACTTAATTATTCATAACTCAAAATGTTCATTTTTATCTTCATTTTCATTTTATCTGTCAAACAACTGTTTATAGCAACTACATGATATTAACGCTACCTCGTCACCCACTTAAGTTCCTGCCACGACAGAACTGTGCATCTGCAATGAATTCTATTCACTTCTGCATTTGTGTTTATGTGTTTCTGAGCTGATAGTTAAGGATTAGAAAGCAAAAACATGTACAGTGTTTTTTTTTCTCCCCCACTTCACTTTGGCCTCGTCACCACTGCACCCCTCAATCCCAGCATGCTCCAGGGAGCCTGAACCGCAATTAGTGAAATATCAGTCGATCTGGAGGGAAAAGGGTCTCAGAAATGACAAGTGACCCTTCAGTTCGCAACACTTGAACTCATTTGAACCTCTTTGATTCGATCCCCCTGAACTACATCCATAAATCATATCTGCACAAATAATGATAATGCTTAAAAGAGGAAAACAAACAAACAACAAACACTAACACATATAAAAGATATATTTCAAATCTCGTCTTAAGGAAGTTTAGACAGATGAATTCTATTCACTTCTGCATTTGTGTTTATGTGTTTCTGAGCTGATAGTTAAGGATTAGAAAGCAAAAACATGTACAGTGTTTTTTTTCTCCCCCACTTCACTTTGGCCTCGTCACCACTGCACCCCTCAATCCCAGCATGCTCCAGGGAGCCTGAACCGCAATTAGTGAAATATCAGTCGATCTGGAGGGAAAAGGGTCTCAGAAATGACAAGTGACCCTTCAGTTCGCAACACTTGAACTCATTTGAACCTCTTTGATTCGATCCCCCTGAACTACATCCATAAATCATATCTGCACAAATAATGATAATGCTTAAAAGAGGAAAACAAACAAACAACAAACACTAACACATATAAAAGATATATTTCAAATCTCGTCTTAAGGAAGTTTAGACATTTGAAAACACTTTACAATAAAGTGTCATTTGTTAGCATTAATTAATGCATTAACTAACGAACTAACAATAAGCAATGTAATTTTAGAGCACTTATAATCTTAGTTAATACAAATAGAATTGTTTATTGTTTGTTCATGTTAGTTCACAGTGTATTAAATAATAGTAACAGATTATTAAATGCTGTAGAAGTATTTTCATTATTAGTTTGTTTACTAATGTAGTTGACTAATGTTAACAAATTAAGCATTGTAAAGGGTTACCAGACATTTTCACTGCAAAACATGACAAAAATACTGATGAAGAATATGATTTTCTCCAGCGCAGTTCTCACATAATGTGCCGTTAGAGAACAACACTGGATACTGTGAGAAATATGTGGATTTTTCCAAAACGTGTGACAGAACAGAAAAGTGTTATGCTTGATTTTTCTTCTTTTGGCATGAGGAGGAAAAAGATGAATAATAACATAAAATGTGTGTTATAACAGATCTAAGTGTGCTTGCATGTTCTCCCCAGTGAACACAGGAACACATTCACTGCCAAGACGCACACAAACACGTCCCGGTCCCGTCGTTCACAAACACACAAGCCTTGTCACTCTCTTTCTGTTAGTCATACTGATTTGTTCATGCTTCAGTGTGTCTATTTCTTCCCTCAAACCCTTTAAAACAAAGAGAGAGAGTCAAATTGACCTCAATCTGTCTCCTTTCATTATGTGTTTTGACGTGCTGACAGTGGAACACCTTGAGAACTAGAAACCTCTGCTCAACATCTTGTCTGCATGTTTGTGTACATGAAAGTTGTGTATGTGAGAGAGTAATATATATTTATGTGCACAAAATGCATGTGTATTATTTATATATACACACAACAACAGAAAAAAATATTTATGCATGCTTTGTCTTGAGCATCAACCTCAGTTATGGCCTTTGCCTAATGTTTTTTTAAAAAAAGAGCATTTTTGAAACAATTCAGATGAATGCATGTCTAACAGAAAACCAAAGCTGCTGCCAAATTCAGAAATGTAAAACATAACAGGCTTGCACTATAGTTTTAGAGTTCATTATTTTCAGATCGAACATGAATTACAAATACCAAAACAAAACATTTGTCCATTTAATACACTGGATCTGTCTAGTGACTCGGTAACTGTTTGTGTCTTAAAGTCTATTAATGGGAATCTGAATGCATGTGAGAGAACGTCAAACACAAGATAATCCTCCTGTGTCAATAACACTTCATACTGGTTTCCACCACTTTACCATAATCCCTCCACAGACACAATAAAGTGTCTTATTGCCTGTCTCAGATGCACAGTTCACAGTGTGTTTACTGACCATCCGATGCATACTGCATCAAAAAAAAAAAAAGTACTTACTTGATCTGGCAAGCTCTCATCTGATTGGTTGGATTTATGCAACTTCCGGGATCAAATACACACAAGCTGCCAGGAAACAAAATCCTCTTTACTGAGTTGAAATAAGTACAGTACTTTTGGATAGAAACAAATCCTTTTCAATATTTTCTGTGCCATCGTTTCATTATTTAAATCAACTTTTTCTGTCTAGTATTGTAGCGTGATGTACTTTATCCGCCTCTAAATGGCACATAAAATCAAAAACTATGACTGGATGCATTTCGTGCTGAACAGACAGTCTTTAGACTTTGTCTGGACAGCCCTTGGCCTGAATAAACTGCAACGTGAACTTTATTCTGATCATTAGAAGTCTGACTACATGAGACTTTTTGAGTGAGTTTTATTGCAATAGTGGTTTGAATATCTCTGGATATTTAAGTATTCAAGTGTGAGTTAAATGTCAACTATAATATTCTTAATTGACAAATGTCTAGAATAAGTGCAAAAATATGAAACGCTAAACGAGGCAGTGAGTTACAAGCCCTGCAAGGAAACCAGCATTTAGTCAGTATGATAAATCAATATTAGCACATCTTACTCTAATTAAATAACTACTAACGATATTACAAGGCCAAAAGGTGCGAATATGACCTGAGTGATAATGAAGTCTAGTACCAAAGCTGGCAATAATCAGAGAATGCTAATTTAAAGAGGTTAGTTCAATTAAGTCTGAAGGTGTAAATTGTGGGTTTTTTGTTCAGCAAAAAGTCTAGATTCCCACCATTTAATTATTGCCAATGTCACAAAAGTACCATACTGATTGCATGATGGGCTCTTCTGAAAGAATGAGAAACACAGTTGACAATACAGTGTGCACTCTGACTTATTTCAGAGTGGAACAGAATATTTAATGAGAAAATGGACAGCAGGACAGCTTCATTTTACTAATTATGAATTAATTGAATCATAAGAAAGGGGGTACATACCATGGTTGAAAAATAAGAGGACTTGTGATGACTTGATTATGAGGTACTGACGTCAGTCCAAAGGAAACCTGTTTCAGAGGCGGAGCAGGTTTTTACATTTTGATGACAGATTACGAGGAACACTCCTGTTCAAAATCATACTTCACTGGTCTGAGATCTGCAGACGTCGCAAATACGTTCATGGAACCGACTGATGGCTTGCTTGCTGTGATGGGACAAAGTCTCTATTCCATGTTTTCACGCCGTCTATGCCAGATTCTGACCCCTCCATCTGCACGTCTCAGAAAACTAGCTTTGTTTGGCTCTTCATGCTCTTCACTTATGTCGTTTGGTCTGTGTCGCGGCCTCTGATCTCTGATGACAGCAGTGCAGCCCAGCGGCTCTTTTGATGCGGTTCCCCATCTGCTGATGCGTTTGACACGCTCCTCTCCTGCCTTCAGAAGAACCGACTCCAGCATCAGAGCCCTGTAATGCTGACGGAGAACAGTGTGAATTCAAAGAGCATTGTGTGTAACAGTAGCAGCAAATAATCAAATGCCATAGTAGCCACAGACTTATAAATATCTGTAATCCCAGACGAAGAGGTTGTGCTTTTATAGCTCAGGAAACTTAGGCAGCATTTATACTGTCAACCAATTATGATTTTGAATCTGGCACAGACTGAATCTTGTTGCTTATGAGATTTTGATTTTTTTTCCATCCGATTTGGGACATTTTCAAAATTCTCTCTAAATCATCTGACTAGTGATGGACTATTATTACGGTTGATGTAGATATCAATATCTAGAGCACAGGATGGCTGATAAAAAGCTGTTACACCAAATTTGTAGCAAAATTATAATTTTTTGTTTTGTTTGTTATTGCCATACCAGCATCTATGGCTACTTTCCAGGCATGATCAATGTATTAAAAAATAATAATAATAATAGCAGTAACATTAGCAGTAGCAATGAAAAACAACAACTGACAACCAACTTACATATAACAAACACTGTATATGATTTTTGAGATGCACTAAATATGATATACACAAAATTGTGGAAAATGAATAAATATTGTGCAAAATGTTGGCTTAAAAAAATAAATTATTATTGAAAAGTATTGGCAATAATTTCAAAATAGCCAAATATCATCTGATTACTACTTTCAGTTCTGTTTTCAGTGAATGTAAATGTCAAAATATCAGTTCTATGCATTAGGCCTTACAGTGTAAAAGCGGTCTATTTTATGTCCTTGAGAAATAAAGAGACTCAAATCAGTCATTAGTTCTGAATCCGTAAGAATATAGAGCTATACGTCTGATTTTTGACTGCAGATGTTAGTATCTTGGTAAATCTGAGTACAGTTTGAGACACTGTTGAGATCTCATATAGTATTTTAATGTAGCTTGAATATGTCTGGGATGTCGCACTGTTGATAATGAACAGAAACCACTACCCAGATGCATTATGCTTCACTTGAGGAAAATATCAAATGTAATGATCATCATACATTATATATATATTTGGCTGTGATCTATTATTTAAGCTCTATTATCGACTGTGGCATGAGTTATTCTGCAGGTATGAAAATAGTTTTTCCATCGCTTTCTAAAGGTTAGTTCACCCAAAAAAAGAAAACTCTCATTACTTACCTTCATGTCGGTACAAGCCCGTAGGACTTTCTTTCTAGTGGAACACAAAAGAGATGTTTAATAGCAGGTTCATGCTGCTCTTTTCCATGAACAGACAGTGAATGTGGACAGACGCTGTCAAAAAAGCACAATAAAAGCAGGGTTCCTACACATTTTCCAATTAAAAATTCCATACTAGCATTATTTTCAGCTTTATATTTGGTATATATTACAGTTATCTGTAAATATTTGTATTTTCTCAGGGGCTTATACATTGATTTTCTTGAAGTGACAACATACAGAGCCACTAAAAAAGAAAAAAAAAAAACTATTTCATGCGCGTGGGGAATTTTTTGCATGCTTACGTGTTACATTTTCTAGTTTTATATATACTATAACCTAATTACTTTGTGCGTCACTGCCATCTTACTATGAAGAAAATGAGAGCATGAATGCACATGAATAGAATTCTATTTGCTCAAAATGTGGCTTTCCTTAGTGTAGTACCTCTAATATCAAGGCCTAATGTCCAATTTAATGCATCCTCTGTGGCGGCGCAGAAACAATGACATGAAATGAGCTGATGGCACAATACGGCTGTGTGCATTGTCCTATTTGCCAAGTTCAAGGGTCTATAAAAAGACTGGTACTGTAAAAAAAAAAGTGCTCAAAATGTGGCTCTCTTTAGGGCAGTACGTCATATTTCGAGGCCATAAGTCTGCTTTAACGCATACTCTGTGACGGTCAAAAAAACCACACTGTGAAATGGGCTGACGGTGCAATAGGTGGCTCAGTGAGCATCATCCTGTTTGCTAAGTTTAATGGTTTCTCGTGTGCACAACAAAGTCTGTATATTTTTTATCTTTGCAAAGATTCTTTTCGAGGCTCTGTAATACAATACTAAGAATATTGTGAGAAGAAACCTAAAATGCTTATAAATAATGAAAATGTGCACCTTGAATTCATTCAGTCGTGTTTCACTAAAGAATCATTAAACATGCAGCTGTCAAGAAAACATACATCTTGTATGATACATTTATTTTCATTAAATTCTTCATTTTCTATTATAGAGAACTAAATGGGGGCAAAAGTCTGGAAATGCAAATATTTGTCCATACTCTGATTTCTTTTTTCCATACTTTTCCAGACCTGGAAATTACTCGAATCAAATTCCATACTTTTCCAAACTGCACAGGAATCCTGTAAAAGTGTCATAAAATAGTAGATACAACTTATTCCAACTTATCTTCTGAAGATATACAGTATAATGGTTTTGTGCTGAACACCGTTGGTTCTTGTGTCTCGTAACATTATATGACATGACGTTATTAGATCTGGAATACAGTGCTTGAATAAATTAAACTGTGATATAGTGCTCTCTTTTTGTCCTCTCTGGAGCATGGCAGAGTCAGACACCATTTATTTCCATTGTCTGCACTGAACTAACTCTGAAGCTGAATAAAGTTAATTCTGAAGGGTCTAAAAGAACATCTGTGGAATATTGCTTCTTACGGTATAACCTGTAATCATCTTCGAGGTCTAGCAAACACACAGTAGAGCCTCTGACAAAAATGAAATGTATGTAATTTGCAACGAGTCTCTAAAAGACGCAAAATTCAATAAAAAAAGGTTTCTTTTATAAAACAGATGAAGCACATTAGCTGCTCCCTGTGTGTGAGTTTGGAGGGATGCACAGAAAGACTAAAGTGTGTTATTAGGAGTACATAAAATCATTCTCAGCAGAAAAAAGACAATATCTGCCATGTATACATTTAAAGAAAAACTATAATACGTCTATAACACAAAAAAAGACAAAACAGGCTACAGAACTAAAAATAAAATAATGTATAACAGAATTTGTTTGATAATGTTGTTTTAAAAGATCCAACTTTAAAGTTTGAAACACTCTCAGAAAAAAAGGTACAAAAGCTGTCACTGGAGCGGTACCTTTTCAAAAGGTACACTTTTGTACCTTTTAGGTACTGATATGTACCTTTAAGGTACCAATATGGACTGTTTAGATACAAAGGTGTGCCTTTCGAAAAAGGTACAGCCCCAGTGACAGATTTTGTACCTTTTTTTCTGAGAGTGTATATATCAATCTCAACGTGAACAACTCAGTGGTTAAAAGATTCAGGATAAATTATCTTAATATAATATCTCAACCTTAATATCGTCAATATGTTAATAAAAAAAAAACAAGTCAAAATCAAAACAGTCATTGAGTCATTTTCAGTGTAGTCATCGTTTCAGCTTGTTCCTAAATTACTATTACATTAAGAGGAATAGACAGAAAGGCAGGAATGTGATCCATGATGAATCAACACAGACAGGAGGGTGTGTTTCTATGGTAACACGTGATGAAAGCGAGTGTATGGTCATGTTAAACACGGTCGGGTTATTGACCCAGAAACATCTGTGGAGCAAACCCAGAGAAATGGGGCGCGACGGACCTGCTGGGCCTATTCGATGTGACACAGCGAGAGAATCAGAGAGACGGTCGCATGTGAACCAACATCCATCCGTCCCTCCAGTTCAACAGCATGAAAGATGGAGGAGGATCGAGAGAAAAACAGGCCCAATCCACACCTGCTACTGCTCCTCTGAACACCTGCGACCAAAACCTTTCATTTCAACACACACAACAACATTAATATCCATATCCGCGTGGACTTCTAACAAGCACAAAGAGATGAAAGACAAAACTATGAGAAAACTACTGTGTGATTCAAATTCAAATGCATGCAGTGATATTTATGTGGAGGTTTCTCTTATTTACGGCATAATACAGAATAAACAGTCTCTTATGGCTTTCTTGCCGTGTTCGTTTAAAACGCTGTATATACAGCAGGAACACGTTACCATGGAGACCAAGGCTTTCCATGCTGTTTCTCCAGCATTGTCCTCTGCGCCTCTCTCTCGCTTTAGATCAGAAGGATGCAGCGTCAGGGTGGAGTCTCACAGCTTTCTGAAGGGCTACTGAAGTGTGTTATTTTTTCCATTAAAGAGAATGAGGAAAATGCACAACATGGTTAAAGAAAATTCAGAACGGATAAAGGAAAGCACAGAGGCACTTCACATAAATGGGGTACAAATTAGTGTCCCATTAAGGCAATGAAAGCACAGATCTTGTGCTCCTTGGAGCAAGAACCATTAAATGTTAAATGAACTATTATTTAAAAAAACAACAACAACAGTATAAAAAGTACAGAGCTTTAAACATGACAATACACACACACACACAAACCTCTCCCAACATACAACTGGTCTTGTATCCAGTAATTGTATGTTTATAATTTAGCACCATGCCAGCTACCAAGGCTATAATTATGATGAGAAACAAGTGAAAAATAGTATAATAAATTAATTAATAAATTAAACTATATATCCAGATTTATCTATTTATTAATACAATTTTGGCGCAAGGGGCATAAAGAAAGAGTTAGTCTAGAGTTGCCTATTCAACGTATTCTTTATGAGTAAAATCATAACGTGTCAAAAGATTCACAATTTAGACATCGATTAAAATAATATGCAATTAATTGCAAAACCAGTGTTTGGTCTTAAACTAGTTTGGTTCACAGCTGCATTTAGCCTAACTGTAAACTTTGTTACCCATTCAGTTGTGTTTATTGCCAGAAAATAATAAAATCACACATTCAAACATTATAAACTGTTCATACATGCTAAAGCATTTGGTAACAGCTGCAAAAATCATAACCTCAGAAAATATACAGAAAATAAAATAGGGTTTCACCTCCCAAGCTGGATGAACAAAAGCGCAAGATTAAGCACCTCCTTTCACAAACCATTTGTTGAAAAGAAAACTGCTCCCCAGCACTGGATTTTGGCAAGTCCAGCTTTGAGAGGTTGTGCAACTCAGGAGAGGGAAATACATGGATGTTATAGATGAAAAACACTAAAATAACATTATGCAGGGATGAGGTTACTTAAAGGCATAAATAAAAATGGTTATGTACTCATCCTCGTGTCATTTCAAACTTGTATGGTATTCTTTCTTCTGTGGAACACAAGAGGTTATACTGCTCGTTTCCATAATGAGGACTGAGGCTGTCAACCAAAAAGCCCCATTAAAGTATCACAAAAATCAGCCCATTCACCTTATGCCATTTTCTTTAGTCCTCTAAACTCTCTCTGTAGAGGTGCCCGTCCACTAAACACATTTGCAAACATTACAAACTTCTACTGGAGAAACAAATGAGGGGGTGACAGGTTAACATTTCAAAAAAATAAAAAATAAATTACCCCCCAGTAAGAGCCACGCTATTGGACACAGACTCGCATCATAAGTTATTCGCCCTTGACTGAAGAGGAGAAAACTTTTTGTAATAGAAATGCACAGCTGAACTGTTTGGTGCCAGACTTCAAGGTCTGCCTGGGACCATGAGAATATTGTGTTTGATTATGCCATCCAGCACCTGAGACCCATCTAGACCCATCAGCCCACGAACCACCCACAGCCTGTTCACTTCTCTGATGCATATTTCACAAAAATTAAATAGTTTATATCTGATTGGCTAGCCTTATGCAACTTCAAGGAGTCAAAGTGCACCAGACCACCTGGAAATAAAGTCACATTTACAAGGTAGCAGATTGATAAAATTAGTGCTGTTGGCCAGCTTGGCCACCAGCTTTTCTCTGAATCAGTCTTCAGTGAATCCAAGAGAGCAGCAAAACGCACTCACAAGCGTTTTGTTCAGCTGTTTGGGTGCACTACGATAGTGTTAAACAAAACTTACCATGGTAACCATAGTTTTAATCAAGGTTATGGCAGTTTTATATCTTCAAATTTGTTATTTGAAGGCCATTTTCAAATGTACATCACATCTCAATTTAGTTTCAGCAATGCTTTTAGTAGTTGCAGTTTAGTTTTTTAATTTTCATAGTTTAGGTTCAGCAATGATAGGAAAGGATTTGAGAAAGGAAGCCATGTTCATGTTTATGTAAGGGTCAAAACTATGGAAAATAACATCAATTTACATGCTTTTAAAACAATAATCATGGTGACAACCAAAATACTGTGGTATCTGTTAAAACATTAGCTACTATTTTTGGAAGGGGTCTTCAAAATAACACTTCCAAATAGATATGTGCTTGCATGAAAAACTCACTGTATTGAGATCGAAAATTCAATGTAAATGTAATGCACTTAACTGTAAATAAGTTGACTTTAAACTATTAACATCTTTTTTTTTCAGAATACCAAAATTAAAACGTCTACGGAAAACTGAATTAAATATTAACTGCCATTAATATTTTCAAGTTGATAACTTTACACCACTCACAAGCAATGTTGCATACCACTGAACATGCATATCTAAAAAAAAATTGTTGTAAACAAAATATAAATTGTAGTACTCCGTAAGTAGTAGGCTAGTATTCCATTCTGAACGGAGTCAGTGAGTGTGAGTGTCTCTGACTGAATCACCATAAGCTGCTTCTTAAGCCAGAGACGTGAGGTCGTGATTAACACCAGAAAAATCAAAGAACATACGGCCCGACTGTGGTGCTCTCTTTGTCCAGGTGGGATCAGGCTGCGTGGAGCATGTAAATCAGAGTGACGCCACATTTATACCTCTGTGAGCCCAGACCAGAGCGGCTTCACCACCTGAACCTCAAATGCAGCTCAGTTTAGAAGTCTGCTAGTATGCAAAACTAAATCCGATCAAATATTGCCTTTTGAATTGTCAATAAATGCAGATTGTCTTTTTGTTTAAAAAAAAAAGTCACACCGACGTAACTGATGCCAAGCTCCACTGGCCCTAAAGTGAACGGTGACTCTGAGGGAGAGCTGAATCACTCTCGACAAGCTCAAGGTGAGGGAGAACAGGTGCTACTGAACCCCACAGAGCTGCCTGGCACATGACTGGAGCTCCTGGGTCTGTTTCCATCAGACACACACTCACCTGTGAGATCTCCTCACCTGAGCAGCAGAGACGGGTGTGATGTGTCCTGCGTCCCGCTGGAGCTGGAGGTGACGGAGGGACGGGCACAAAACCTGCAATTCTGTAATTAACAGAACTTAGTTCTAACGTGTTTTTCACACTTACACCCACACAAGACCAGAAATAAGTCACGTCTAAAAGCTAGCTGAATGTAATGCAAAAAGACTGCTTATTAGGAAGCTTTGTGAATGGTGGGCTATATTCCAATAAAAAATGTGTAACAGATCCAAATTTAAGTAGTTAAATAGGGCGCAAATCAGGGTGCGTTCACATGATTGACAATTCAGAATGTGTGAGTTTTCAAAGCGCCGGTGAGTCGCCAAGTCCCTTTAAGACAAATCATGTCACTCGGCGGCCATCTTTGAAACGCCTCTCCAAAACTGTTCGCCAAGCATACGATTAAATTTCATATTTGAAATCACCAATGAAATCTGACAACAACTGTCTCATCAATGTTGTTTCTTTTGCTCCAATAGCATTATAAAAAGCTTATTTTTCAGGCTAGTCCAGTCAGTGCTCAGAACGCTGACTGTTTCTATAGCAACCGGGACTTCTAATGGCAGCTGCAGTGACATGCTGACTTTACCGATTAGCGATTGGCTCTTTTACTCAGAAGGCGGGGCTTCCTTCAATAGAGCGGCCATATTGAGCATTGCATTTTTCCCCCATTCAAAACTATACGAGTGACACGTCTTGGGTATTCTATAGTCTTTGGAGTCGCTGACGTCTGGAAGGCATTTGGCAGATTTTGCAGCCAAACACTACACGATTTTAGCCCTGATTTTCCGCGAATGCAGTTAATAGAGATCGCCGCCGACAAATGCCCCAAATCTGCGGCAAATCGGTGCTCGTTCACGTGAGTAATGATCTTTATGTTTTGAATGATCAAATACGTGATGCGGTGCCCGAGACATATAGTAGTTTAAATATCTAACGCTAGACCTGCCCGGAACTGACATCGGCGACGGCAGACGTTTTTGTATTGTGAAAAACAACATCAATAATCCAACCACTTTGAAAGTCCTGTAATGAATGAGCTTCATAAAGGGGCTTTTCGCGATCTGCCAACACTGATTTCCAGCGTTCACTCCTGGCGTCGGTTGAACTGCGCGCCAAATGCTAATAATTTCAAATTTGACCCCTTTGCCGCAACCCTCCTTAAGCATCAGCCAATCATGATAGACCAATTCAAATAATTCATAATTTGTTACATTTATGTAGCACTTTTCTGGGTACTCAAAGCTCTTTACATGGAAGGAGGGAATCTCCTCAACCAGCACCAGTGTGCGACGGCAGCCATATTGTGCCAGAACGCCCACCACACACCAGCTTATTGGTGGAGAGGAGACCGAGTGAAGAAGCCAATCAGTATATGGGGATGAGCAGGAGGCCATGATGATGGACAGAGGCCAATGGGCGAATTTGGCCAGGATGCCAGGGTTACACCCCTACTCTTTTTCGAAGGAAATCCTGGGATTTTTAATTACCACAGCGAGTCAGGACCTCGGTTTAACATCTCATCCGAAGGATGGTGCTTTTTAACAGTATAGTGTCCCCGTCACTATACTGGGGCATTAGGACCCACACAGACCACAGGGTGAGCACCTCCTGCTGGTCTCACTAACACTTCTTCCAACAGCAGCCTAGTTTTTCCCAGGAGGTCTCCCATCCGGGTACTGACGAGGCTCAACCCTGCTTAGCTTCAGTGGGCAACCAGTCTTGGGCTACAGGGTGATATGGCTGCAAGTTACATATCATTATGTAAATGCAATGTGCCAATGAATATACTCGGCTATCTATACATTTTTTAACGTTAATATTTAGTATTTTGAAAGAACTTCATCAGCACTTAAAAATATTAGGGAAAACATTTTATAAAAGGTTTTCAATGAATTCAGTGCAAATGGAGTAGGATTAGTGTTGGATTTTGAATTTAATAACTACAAAGAAATATAAATAGTTACAAAAAAGTCAAAAATTTTGAAGTAAAACTTTTCGAAATATGATTGCCATGATTTGCAAAATCATTTTTACAGTGTAGACACTAGATGTACTACATATACAGTAAATATACAGTATAAAATGATTATGCATTATCTATTTATTATCTCTAGTTGCTGAGAACAGTATTTTTAGACAATTGTATTAGGCTTTGCATTTGGATATTTAGATTAGACTTTTTCAAAGTTGAGTTTTTTTTATGTTGATTTGAAGTGTTAGTTTTAGCATTATTAATCACACCAGCTCAAAAGAGTCTTATATACTTGATGTTTTACAGTTTATTCCCTTCATTGCTGGGTACTTTTTTGTATTGTGGCTGATTTGTAGAATGTATCCACCAAAAATGCTCTGTATTTTCATGTTTTTTGACGGCTAACAGTACAAGTGTGACCACTTCTTAAGGCCAACCTTTTCTAATCACAAAAGTCACCAAATTATACCCCCCCCCCCAAAAAAAATCATATTTTAGTCAATGACAACATTGTGAGTTAATATTCCAGATCATGCATGATTTCTGCTGTGATTTTAGATATTTGAAAACAGAATGAAGATCACCAGAGAGGTTTTAGCAAAACATGTTTTATTTCTCCTTGATGCTTATTTACAAGTAGTAAATCTGCAAAAAAACAAACAAACATATTTACACATGGATACCAGTGACAGTCCTGAATCATAATTGTTCAAATGTCTTTTGTTATTTCAGTTTCACCAACAACACAAACTGTCTTGCTTCATCTCTGCATCTTTTTTTTCTGGTCTGAAGGACAGATACTTCATTATTATTTTTCAGAAATTACTGGAAAGAAACAAAGAAAAAGACGGATGAGGTTAGACACGAGAGCTTTCGTATCTGTGCCGCAGTATTATTGCGTGTTATCCTTCACAGAGATCTTGAGTTAAAGAGCAGATTCATGAAAATTGTAGAAGCTATTACAGCAACGTATGAAAGGAAAGCAGAGAACACTCCAAAAGCACCAGTTTAGACACATTTCAATCCAAGAAACACAACAACAGGATCAAAATATAAATAAATTAAAACACAATTTTTTTTTTTTGTACATGTGATTTGAAAGTTGGGTGCAAACACTGAAAGTCCCTGGGAAGAACCACAACCCAAACGTCCAGAACATCACCAGTGAGTCCAGTCTCTGGTCGAGAGACAAACTCAAGAGCGGAAGGAAGATCCTGAGATGTTTGGAACTCATTTTAAAGCATGTGACGTCAAACCAGACTGATTAGAAGGTCAACAGGCCGTCCGCTGCAGTTACACTGACCATAAACACCAACACGACCTCCATCAGTCTAAATCAGGGTTCCTCAAATCTTGCCCTGGAGGTCCAATGCGCTGCAGAGTTTAGCTCCAACCCTGATGACACTGATTAGCATGCTCAGGTGTGTTTGATTAGGGTTAGAGCTAAACTCTGCAGGAAAGTGGATCTCGTGGGCCAGATTTGAGGATCCCTGGTCTAAATCAACCGATACAGGATTGATTGTGCAAAGTGAAGACATGCACCAACCCGCTGACAGCACAAGGTTATTGCATGAAGATTATGTAGATCAGATCGTAATATCTGTCAAAACAAACAAGTCCAGCAGGAAGAAAGCCAAACTGACAAAGTTGAAACTTCAGTCTGTTTTTCTTCTTTTTGTCTCTGGGTAAAACTGAATGCTGTCACTGAGGATGATGATGATGCCACCTGACTACCTGCCTTTGACCGCACTATCAGAGCCAAGCTTTACTTTAGTTACTGTACAACCATTAAACCGGTTCACACCAAGAATGATAACTTTAACCACAATGTTTTAGCAGAGTCCACATTACAAGGAAATATTTATTTGGAATCACTTTCAGACAAATTTATTTTTTATAGCTGATGAACAATAAAAATCAAAGCAAATCAAAATCACTGCAAAATAGAACTGCAATTTTATTCACAAAACATAACAGCAGTGCACATTTAAAATATGCAATATTATTGTCCTTTGGTGTGGATGCTAATATAGTTATCATTCTTAGTATAAACATGACTTTAATTTGATATTTTGGTAAAATAAGCTTTATAGAGACCCCATGAAAAGGCCTGATGAGTACGGTTTCCCTTTACTGGCATATTTCCAATTAATCAATTAACCAATTAATCATCCATCTCATTACTTTACAAAACAGTTAATAGCTTTTTAATTTAGCCATTTTTGTTGTAGTTTATAGCAAGATCATCAATATTTTTGTACTGGTTTCCCGGAAGAAAAACGCTGCAATTTTTAAATGTTAAAGGTAAACCAGCTCAAATTTAATTTGTTCATTTTTAGGAGAAGACCAGCATATGATGCACTGAAATCTAATAGACATGTTGATCTCACAGGCTCTTTGAGTTAAATCTGATGAGAGAAACTGGCCAAAAACTTCGGAAGAGACTCATTGAGAACATGGAAGATCGATTAAAAAAAAAATAGAGAAACTAGAATGATATTTCCTCACGGATACTGTTGTTGTTTTCGTCTCTGTCCATTTTATATTTCGTACCACTTTATGAAGCACTAAAACATTCGCTCATAAACGACGACTCACAGGTTCAAGAGGAAACAAGCAGATCAAAACAAAAAGAGTTTGACAAACGAGACGTCTCCTCTTAAAGAGATCAGTGAAAGCAGAGCGATGGATCAGTCCGAATCAATCAGGCCCATCTCATTAAAAACAAAAGCCCAGTTCTCTTTTCTGATCACGGAGGCTGGAGGACTGATGAACGAGCGTATCGACACGCCGCAGAAACACTGACTCATGCATCTGAAACAATTCACTCGGCCTCCTTTTCATTCATTCATTTCAGCTCAGTCTCACTAAACGTAGTGATTTCTGCTGAAAGACGAGGACGACGAACGCGTTTAATGATCTGAGCGCACATGGTGGAGTGAGCTGATTTAGCTAAAATCAAGAGGAGCATCTGATGAACCCGTAATTAAAGCTCTGCTTTTAAAGAAACAGTTCAGTCAAAATTAAAAACGTGTCATTTTTGGATGAAATATTTCTCCTGTCATAATTGTTTTTCAATCAGAGCACATTCCTACTTCACAAACCTTTTTTTTATTTTTTGCATTAAACAACATTCAAATAAAACATGGCACAGGACAAGATTTTTATTCATATTTTTTTCCTTCTTTTTGTCATTCGTGTAATGTCAACTTTGTGTGCATGAGATGGAGGCAGTTGCTCGTTGATTCTGTAAACTGTGCAAAATTCAGCAGAAACACAAGTGGCAAAGAGAGCGGAGAGTCGATAACATTTGTACAAAATAATAAACATAGTAAACACGCAATCAAATTAGAGTGTCCTTTGATCCGTCACGATCATTGGCTCGTGACACGGTCACATGACTTCATCAGAGGTCCCAAACGTCCTCACTGTCTCTTCAAAACAGGAAAGAGCGTCTTTGTCCAACAACGCAAAATCTACACCACCTACATTCAGCGTTGTGGCTTTGTCCTGGTGTATAAACACACACGGAGGTTTCCAGACCGGATCAGCTGGACAGAGCCATCGTGTCGATCACCTGCTCCAGTTTAACCCTCAGTCTCTGGCGGCGCGACTGTTCATCCCTCTCCAGCGCCGACAGGATCTACACAGAACGAGAAAACCCAGTGAATTCAGTGACACGGCAGACGGAGAGCGTTCTGAGGCCTGAGCTGCGTTCGGTTCTCACCTCGTCCTTGTATTTGGTGATGTAGGAGAAGATTTCGTGCAGCGCGCTCATACTGTTGAACTGCTTTAAATGCAGACGCGACTGTTCGGCCAGATACGCGCTCATGTCCTGATCACTGATCGCAGGCATCCGCGAGATATCAGAGTAATACCTGCACAACACACACACACACAGCCATCGATCAGCAGTTTAACAGCCATCTGCAGATCAAACATATCAATCCAGACGTCTGCTTTAACTCACACACCCTTCACACTGAAGCGCTGAAGATTTCATATCTTACACTATATAGCATTTAATTTGCTATATGTATAATTATAATATTCTCTAGCACCAAAAACAATGGTTTCTGAATTAACCATTTAAAACGTTTGGGGTCAGTATGATTTTTTTTGTTTGAATTAAATTCAAAAGTGCCAGTAAACACATTTATAACGTTGCAAAAGATTTCTATTTCAAATGATGCTGTTCTTTTGAACTTTCTATTCATCTGTGAATCCTGAAAAATAAAGTGAATCAGGGTTTCCACAAAAATATAATTAAATGCAAAAGTGCCAGTAAACACATTTATAACGTTGCAAAAGATTTATATTTCAAATAAATGCTGTTCTTTTGAACTTTCTATTCATCTGTGAATCCTGAAAAATAAAGTGAATCAGGGTTTCCACAAAAATATGAAGCAGCACAACTGTTTTCAACATGGATAATAATCAGAAATGTCTCTTGAGCAGCAAATCAGCATATTATACTGATTTCTGAAGATCATGTGACACTGAAGACTGGAGGAATGATGCTGGAAATTCAGCTGTGCATCACAGAAATCAATTCCAGTTTAACAGATATTCACATAGAAAACAGCTGTTTTAAATTGTAATAATATTTCACATTTTTTAAAATTAAATAAATGCAGCCTTGGTGAGCAGAACCAACCCCAAACCTTTGAACAGAAGTGTAAAACAACTATATCTACATATTTTTGATGATATTCAACATGCAAACTATTTAAATGTAAAATCTAATAATCAAGGCATTTTTTACACTATTTTTAAGCCATTAAATGAAATGCATAATATTTAATCATTGTTGCAATATAAAATACATAGTGATAAACAGAAATATTTCTTCAGAAAAAATGTATTCTAATACATGAAAAATTCCCCACAGAGACCTCTGTGAACATTGAGTGATTCCATATATCGTCTAAAAGATCAACTGATTCATGCAAACAGACAATTTGAACTTATTAATGTAAAAGAATCAAACCAATATAAATTAGAGACACTATTAAAACGTGTTTTAATGCAAAACTATTCTAATGGCATGTTCTTTATGAAACTTGCTCAGATAAAAAGTGCAAAATCATCCACAATACATTGCAAATATATGTTATGAGGATGTGATATATTATCCAACACAGTAGATGCAGCTAATAGCATGCAGTTTTTCGAGTGTAAACCAAAAAACCAGTGAAATTAAATGTCTCAGTGCCGTACCTCTCCACCCAGTTCTTGTAGTTGGGGATGTCTTTAGCGTAGAGCAGCTTGTTGGAGGGCGAGTCTTTGCCCAGCTTGTGTTCTGACGTGGAGCAGGAGTCCATGAAGGTCTGAGCCACGACGGACAGACACGCGTCTGTAATGCTGTTCTTATGAATGTCGAACACAAACTGAGGGTTCTTGATCACGTTCACCCAGAACCTCAACGGCAAGCTGCAGACAAAGAGGAACGGCGTTCAAACACCAACAGAGGGAGCATGCATGCTTTAATGCACTCCTTGATTTCGAGACACACAAACTCACCAGTTGCTCTTCCACGTGTGTCTGACGTCGGGGTCTGATATCATGTGTCTGTCGGCCTGCTCGTCTAAGAAGTCAAACATGTATTTGATGGCCAGAGGAAGCGCGCTGCCCCGGTGGGCCGTACTGAAGATGGTCTCAAACAGGTCATCTACAAACTTCTGCAGTGTCCCCTGTGAGAGATGAGTGAGTCAATCAAGGCATGTTTTACACTGTAAATAAACTGAGGCATAATATTTAATCATTGCACCATTATAACAAGACATGGTGATAAACAGAAATATTTACAGAATGCATTTTCTCTAAAAAATAATAATGAAAAGTCCCAGAGATTTTTATGCCATACATTAGATGCATAGATTCATACAAACAATCTGAACTGATTCATAAAAATGAATGAAACCTACCAACTCAACTAATGCTACTAAAGTATAAATCAGAGATGCTATTAAAACATTTTAATGCAAAACTTTTTCTTTCAGAAACTAAGTGCAATATCATTGCAATGTCCACAACGCTTAATTTTATATTGCAAGCAAAAATGACTGTGAATATACTGTAAATATACACTTGCTTTAGTATTTTTGTCTTGTTCTCCAGTACAAATATCTAAATCAAGATACATTTACTTAGGAAGCAAAGTGACCTAAACTCACTTCACTTTGATTAATTTTTCAGAAAGCAAGAGCTAATATCTAATATGTGACGACCCTGGACCACAAAATCAATCATAAGGGTCAATTTTTTAAAATTGAGATATATGCATTATCTGAAAGCTGAATTAATAAGATTTCCATTGATGAATGGTTTGTTAGGATAGGACAATATTTGGCCGAGATACAACTATTTGAAAATCTGGAATCTGAGGGTGCTAAAAAATCAAAATATTGATAAAATCATCTTTAAAGTTGTTCAAATGAAGTTCTTAGCAATGCATATTACTAATCAAACATTACGTTTTGATATATTTATAGTAGGAAATTTACAAAATATCTTCATGGAACATGATCTTTACTTAATATCCTAATGATTTTTGGCATAAATGAAAAATCTATCATTTTGACTCATACAATGTATTGTTGGCTATTGCTACAAATAT
>NW_015505696.1:188693-194674 GCF_001515645.1 Sinocyclocheilus grahami
AAAATCATCTTTAAAGTTGTTCAAATGAAGTTCTTAGCAATGCATATTACTAATCAAACATTACGTTTTGATATATTTATAGTAGGAAATTTACAAAATATCTTCATGGAACATGATCTTTACTTAATATCCTAATGATTTTTGGCATAAATGAAAAATCTATCATTTTGACCCATACAATGTATTGTTGGCTATTGCTACAAATATCCCCCAGCGACTCAACACTGCTTTTGTGCTGCAGGGTCACATATTTTATGTGGTTTTGCTTCAGTCTTGATTTAAGGATGTTTAGATGTTTGTCCTAGAAACTAGACTTTTTTTTTTTTTTTGGCATTGTTTGATGCCCATGACACTGTTACATAATGCAGTGGCATTCAGGCTTTTTTAAATGTCTCAAGCGAACTGCTGTAGGTTCAGATGCATGTGCTCGTCACATGAACACTATATATTTGCAGGGAAAGGCAGCAGGTTTGAGCCCAGATATCCATGTAGTGTCAGACGGAGACGGAGCACAGGACGGATAAAGAGCTAGTTTTTCCCAAACCGCTCAATAAGCAAAGGTCACTGGTCTAATTAAGATACAGTTCTCCATGAGTGGGAGCACTGGTAAATGTTAATGAGCAACTAGTCATTCACACACAAAGGTCAACACTAACCGTCTGAGGACATCAGCTGAGAAAATCAGACATGTGCTTCAAAAGTGAGGCAATTAGTTCCAGTGTGTGTTTGTCAAGACGGAGAATATTAGCGACAGATTTCACCGTAGTACTCATACTAAACACTCCTGCCTGAGAAATACATCAGGACACTGTAGTAAAAAGAAACGATTTGCTCTGATTAAAAGTAACTATGTGACAGTGTTGATATTGTTTACTAAAGTAAAAATATAAAACTATTATTAAAAATTTTAAGGTGTCCTTGTTACAGTGTAATTATACATGTAAGTACTGAGTAATATTAATTTACTACATGTACATCCTAACTAAGGTTAGGATTAGGGTTTGGCTTACTTGCATGTAATTATGCATAATTAATTGTTATTATAATAGTAAGTACATGTCACATGTGTAACACGGACACCTTAAAATAAAGTGTTATCAAAAATTGTTTTTGTTCAGTGAAATAAAGCTGAAAATTCAAATAAATATTAGATGAAAACTTGATAAATAAATAAATAAATAAATGGAAATAATAAATATTGCATTGTCAACTAACCAAAATACATTTTAAGTAGGTGTACTAAAAACACTGAAACAAAAAAATGTGTATTTTTAGAAATGCAGCTTTAATGTATAAAATAATAAAATGAGAAATAAGAAAAACTTAATGACAAAAGCATTAAAAAAATGCAAAACCACATAAAAAAATGACTAAACCTTCAACTAAAATAATATATATATATATATATATATATATATATATATATAAAACTGAAAATATAAACATGAAACAAATTCAAAATATTAATAAGTACTATATTAGTGTGTAAATGATACTAAAATGATGCATGAGTATATTCAGAATGGCATACTACATACTACCTAGAAATACGCAGTAAGTACTCATGAAAATCTGTATGCACAAATACCCAGATGATCTACTACATTAGCAGTATACAACATGCACAAGACACTGTATCCCACAATGCAATGCGCCTGACTCCGCCTTCTATTTTGCAGTGTGATAAACGAATGATAAGTACTATCAACCATGATTTTTAAATGATGTTATCTAGTATCTTGAACATGCTTAATCTCGTTTTTAGCAAGTATTTTGCAAATTAAGCATACACTGCTTTAGGTTTTTCAAGGTAGCTTTGATATCAGGCGTCTCTCTTTACCTTGGTAGCCAGCAGACGCGTCAGGTAGATCTCGGAGACCATCTTGCTGCCGCGGTCGCCCTCCCGCTGGTCCGGATGGTCGTGGTTCTTCACCAGGTGCCAGAGTTTGGTGCCGCTCTCCAGGTCTGGCGTGATCATGGGCGTCCGCGAGCGAAGGCTGTCTGGACTGCTGGCCGTTCTCAGCATGCTCTCTGTGGACACAAAGAGGACGGCTTGCTGTTTGCTAGGATCTTAAAGTGTGTTTTAGATTACTCTAAAGCAGATTCAGGGTTGAGAACCGAACAGAAATACCTTTCATTATAACTTCATGAGAATTTGGGGGAAAATATATGCAAACAAACTGTAATACTGAAGAAAACTGAAAAGAGGATGTGAGAAAGATTATAATTAAGAGTGATTATATTATCCAGTGATATCTCAAAACTGGACTGTAAAACTGTTTCTCTCTCTTCCTCCCTCACTGACAAACACAGATTTTGGAATTCATATCCATCATTTCCATTCTGTCTGAGGAAGAGAGCATTAGGATACACAACAACAACACAAGCGCACGCCAAAGAGAAACAGACAGAAAAAGTCAGAAAGGCTATGTTTGGAATGAAACAGACTACTATAGTAATGGTTACTGCATACTGCATGGTATATTCTGTATACTAGCTTCTTTTCTTTCTTTTTTTAACATGTGGAATAATATTTTTTTTTGCCATTTTTATTCATTTCTGTGTACAAACTTTCAAACATTTAAATGTATGCTGATTAATTCCAGTTTGTTACACAGGCAATGGAATGTTGACTTGGCAACTAACTAATAAATAAGCTTAAGTAGTAAAATGACTAAAATTGAAATAAAAAGATGTGCTTAACTGAACATGCATGCATACATACACACACACACACATACAGTGGGGCAAAAAAGTATTTAGTCAGCCACCAATTGTGGTCCCCTGTGAGAGATGAGTGAGTCAATCAAGGCATGTTTTACACTGTAAATAAACTGAGGCATAATATTTAATCATTGCACCATTATAACAAGACATGGTGATAAACAGAAATATTTACAGAATGCATTTTCTCTAAAAAATAATAATGAAAAGTCCCAGAGATTTTTATGCCATACATTAGATGCATAGATTCATACAAACAATCTGAACTGATTCATAAAAATGAATGAAACCTACCAACTCAACTAATGCAACTAAAGTATAAATCAGAGATGCTATTAAAACATTTTAATGCAAAACTTTTTCTTTCAGAAACTAAGTGCAATATCATTGCAATGTCCACAACGCTTAATTTTATATTGCAAGCAAAAATGACTGTGAATATACTGTAAATATACACTTGCTTTAGTATTTTTGTCTTGTTCTCCAGTACAAATATCTAAATCAAGATACATTTACTTAGGAAGCAAAGTGACCTAAACTCACTTCACTTTGATTAATTTTTCAGAAAGCAAGAGCTAATATCTAATATGTGACGACCCTGGACCACAAAATCAATCATAAGGGTCAATTTTTTAAAATTGAGATATATGCATTATCTGAAAGCTGAATTAATAAGATTTCCATTGATGAATGGTTTGTTAGGATCGGACAATATTTGGCTGAGATACAACTATTTGAAAATCTGGAATCTGAGGGTGCTAAAAAATCAAAATATTGAGAAAATCATCTTTAAAGTTGTTCAAATGAAGTTCTTAGCAATGCATATTACTAATCAAACATTACGTTTTGATATATTTATAGTAGGAAATTTACAAAATATCTTCATGGAACATGATCTTTACTTAATATCCTAATGATTTTTGGCATAAATGAAAAATCTATCATTTTGACACACACAATGTATTGTTGGCTATTGCTACAAATATCCCCCAGCGACTCAACACTGCTTTTGTGCTCCAGGCTCACATATTTTATGTGGTTTTGCTTCAGTCTTGATTTAAGGATGTTTAGATGTTTGTCCTAGAAACTAGACTTTTTTTTTTTTTTTGGCATTGTTTGATGCCCATGACACTGTTACATAATGCAGTGGCATTCAGGCTTTTTTAAATGTCTCAAGCGAACTGCTGTAGGTTCAGATGCATGTGCTCGTCACATGAACACTATATATTTGCAGGGAAAGGCAGCAGGTTTGAGCCCAGATATCCATGTAGTGTCAGACGGAGACGGAGCACAGGACGGATAAAGAGCTAGTTTTTCCCAAACCGCTCAATAAGCAAAGGTCACTGGTCTAATTAAGATACAGTTCTCCATGAGTGGGAGCACTGGTAAATGTTAATGAGCAACTAGTCATTCACACACAAAGGTCAACACTAACCGTCTGAGGACATCAGCTGAGAAAATCAGACATGTGCTTCAAAAGTGAGGCAATTAGTTCCAGTGTGTGTTTGTCAAGACGGAGAATATTAGCGACAGATTTCACCGTAGTACTCATACTAAACACTCCTGCCTGAGAAATACATCAGGACACTGTAGTAAAAAGAAACGATTTGCTCTGATTAAAAGTAACTATGTGACAGTGTTGATATTGTTTACTAAAGTAAAAATATAAAACTATTATTAAAAATTTTAAGGTGTCCTTGTTACAGTGTAATTATACATGTAAGTACTGAGTAATATTAATTTACTACATGTACATCTTAACTAAGGTTAGGATTAGGGTTTGGGTTACTTGCATGTAATTATGCATAATTAATTGTTATTATAATAGTAAGTACATGTCACATGTGTAACACGGACACCTTAAAATAAAGTGTTATCAAAAATTGTTTTTGTTCAGTGAAATAAAGCTGAAAATTCAAATAAATATTAGATGAAAACTTGATAAATAAATAAATAAATAAATGGAAATAATAAATATTGCATTGTCAACTAACCAAAATACATTTTAAGTAGGTGTACTAAAAACACTGAAACAAAAAAATGTGTATTTTTAGAAATGCAGCTTTAATGTATAAAATAATAAAATGAGAAATAAGAAAAACTTAATGACAAAAGCATTAAAAAAATGCAAAACCACATAAAAAAATGACTAAACCTTCAACTAAAATAATATATATATATATATATATATATATATAAAACTGAAAATATAAACATGAAACAAATTCAAAATATTAATAAGTACTATATTAGTGTGTAAATGATACTAAAATGATGCATGAGTATATTCAGAATGGCATACTACATACTACCTAGAAATACGCAGTAAGTACTCATGAAAATCTGTATGCACAAATACCCAGATGATCTACTACATTAGCAGTATACAACATGCACAAGACACTGTATCCCACAATGCAATGCGCCTGACTCCGCCTTCTATTTTGCAGTGTGATAAACGAATGATAAGTACTATCAACCATGATTTTTAAATGATGTTATCTAGTATCTTGAACATGCTTAATCTCGTTTTTAGCAAGTATTTTGCAAATTAAGCATACACTGCTTTAGGTTTTTCAAGGTAGCTTTGATATCAGGCGTCTCTCTTTACCTTGGTAGCCAGCAGACGCGTCAGGTAGATCTCGGAGACCATCTTGCTGCCGCGGTCGCCCTCCCGCTGGTCCGGATGGTCGTGGTTCTTCACCAGGTGCCAGAGTTTGGTGCCGCTCTCCAGGTCTGGCGTGATCATGGGCGTCCGCGAGCGAAGGCTGTCTGGACTGCTGGCCGTTCTCAGCATGCTCTCTGTGGACACAAAGAGGACGGCTTGCTGTTTGCTAGGATCTTAAAGTGTGTTTTAGATTACTCTAAAGCAGATTCAGGGTTGAGAACCGTGGGAAAACCGAACAGAAATACCTTTCATTATAACTTCATGAGAATTTGGGGGAAAATATATGCAAACAAACTGTAATACTGAAGAAAACTGAAAAGAGGATGTGAGAAAGATTATAATTAAGAGTCACATTTATTATTAAGAGACACCCAGTGATTATATTATCCAGTGATCTCAAAACTGGACTGTAAAACTGTTTCTCTCTCTTCCTCCCTCACTGACAAACACAGGGCAATACACTGGCAATAGAAGATCAAGTTTGATCCACTGCATTATGGGATACAGTATTTCATGCTCTGATTTTATACTGCACAGTTGTATTTCTCTCTCTCTCTCTCACCGTATCTGCTGAGGGATTTGGTGAACG
>NW_015505696.1:194684-195164 GCF_001515645.1 Sinocyclocheilus grahami
ATCTCAAAACTGGACTGTAAAACTGTTTCTCTCTCTTCCTCCCTCACTGACAAACACAGATTTTGGAATTCATATCCATCATTTCCATTCTGTCTGAGGAAGAGAGCATTAGGATACACAACAACAACACAAGCGCACGCCAAAGAGAAACAGACAGAAAAAGTCAGAAAGGCTATGTTTGGAATGAAACAGACTACTATAGTAATGGTTACTGCATACTGCATGGTATATTCTGTATACTAGCTTCTTTTCTTTCTTTTTTTAACATGTGGAATAATATTTTTTTTTGCCATTTTTATTCATTTCTGTGTACAAACTTTCAAACATTTAAATGTATGCTGATTAATTCCAGTTTGTTACACAGGCAATGGAATGTTGACTTGGCAACTAACTAATAAATAAGCTTAAGTAGTAAAATGACTAAAATTGAAATAAAAAGATGTGCTTAACTGAACATGCATGCATACATACACACACACA
>NW_015505696.1:196744-197470 GCF_001515645.1 Sinocyclocheilus grahami
ACCAATGCGATCGCTGACCCGTCTGTTACCTAGACGACAGACAGATTGACACTGACACTGTAATATCAGCATTTTTAAGTACGGGCATCAATCTAGTCAAGCTACTGAAAACAGAAGATTAACATGCAAATTCCATAATATAAAACTCTAATTTTGTAAAGACAAACATGTAAAAACCTATCTTGCAAAATTACAGTTTGTGGATATTGGTTCAATTCTATAATATAAAACATTCTATATTGTAAAAAATCTTTGTAAACTTCTTCAATGTAAGGATAATTGTAAAATTCTATATTCTCAAATTCTACAGCTTTGCTAAGTTATAATTTCCGTCATCATATCAGTTACCAGTCATTAATTCTAAATAAGTTCTATATTGTAAAACTGTAATTTTGTCATGACACAATGTACAAATCTATCTTATAAAACTACAATTTTGTAAAAATTAAAATGTAAAATTCTTCACTGTAAACTTGTACATTTGTAAACACAAACTAGATTCTATTAGATTCTAATTTCTAGAACTTTTGTTCAGAATTACAATCTTCATAATCAGTTATCAGCTGCAAATTCTAAACAAATTCTATACTGTAAAACTAAGTTTATAAATACAAAAACGTACAATTCTATTTTGTAAAATTACAATTTTGTAAACATAAAAATATTAAATTCTTAAATGTAAACTTGTACATTTATTAAGGTATACATTAAATTCTAGATTCTAAA
>NW_015505696.1:198757-201900 GCF_001515645.1 Sinocyclocheilus grahami
ACACACACACACACACACAGGACAGATAAAAGAGAGCGAGATTAGACCTCAGAATAACACGTGAACACACATACTCAATGCAAGCACATGTATATTTATACCACAGAAAATATTCATGTCCTAAAACAGCCCCAAATCCACACCCATAACTCATGCACACACACACGTCTGACTCTAGGAGGAGCTGTAACAAGCCAATTCTTGTTTTTGCTTCTAAATCAGGTCTGTATGGGGTAAATTAATGCTTCATTTTCTCCATTTCATCCCTGGAAGGCGGCATTTTGAGTTTCACACAGCAGTGATATCAATAGCGTACGGCCGATCATCATGAGATTTACATGGCATGCGATTTTTACATTTTGTGAGAATTGAAGGTGGATTAATAAGGTGTTAATTTATGTGAAAATAACTACTGTAATGTGCCTGAAATGGTTTCAAACCTTATATCCGGAATGATTTGAAACAACAGCTTTTTCCTAATGAACTCTTCTGTAGTTAAAGGGACAGTTCACCCAATAATTATAATTCTGTTATCATTTACTCTCTCCCTTAAGTTGATCCAAATCTATATTCTTCTGTTGAACATACAAGAAGATATTCTGAAAACTGTGGGTAACCAGACAGTTTCTGGTCCCCATTGACTTCCAAAATATGGAAAAAAATACTATTGAACTCAATGGTTACCAGCAACTGTTTGGTTACCAACATTCTTCAAAACATTTTTTTTTGTACTTAATTATTCATTTTCTGGTGAACAATCCCTTTAAAGACTTTCAAATACATCACAACTTACATGATAATTGGGGTTTGTCCTATAAAAAAAATTTGATTTCTAAACCCATTTGACAGGTTTGAGCTAATTAAATGTTTAGGTGTGGCCTGTGGCTCTCCAACTCAATGTGGACAGCAGGACAATCTGGGGATGTGTCCCAAATGACACCAATTTCTGGTCCTTGGGGCCGTTATAACTGAAGTGTCACCATACTGTGATCGAGGAAGTTTTCCACCATTGGATAACTGTGTCTGCAGCACCTATTCTTCCAATTTTGTCAATTGTGGTCATTTCCTCCACTTTGCCCGATGATTGACACTTGTGGATATATTTTTACTCGTCCCTCTCGCTTTCATTCTGCCCATTTCACAGCACTCCACCGCTTTCAAAACCACCTCATGTGTCCAAGAAATCAGTGCAAAACAGACAAGCCATCCACTGTTAGCGGCGTCACGCCGCGTTTTTATTTTTGATGTGTTGCACATCTACTCCAGCCACTTTACTTTCCTGTTCACCCATCACACTAATAACAAACGTCCCAATTTCATTACATATTTCAATAACTTCTGGCCTTCATACTTGGTTTCTAATCACATATATATGCAGATATTATGTAAAATTATTTTACTAATACTATTTCACTGATCTAAAATAGCCCATGCAAAGTAAACATGCAATGTAGTATTTAGTGCATCCAGCCACTTTACTTCCCCATTCAAACATCTCACTAATAATAATAATCAATTTTAAAAATCTAATTTTAATAATGCCTGCTCATTATATCAGAGATGTTTCTGCTCTCTTACCGTCATATTTATGTTTGGCCTTCGTATTTGGTTTCTGATCATATACTGATCAATACTGACATTATGTAAAATAATGTTACTGTTACAATTTGACTGATCTAAAATAAACCAAGCAAAGTAAAAGCTGCTGTGTATCAATGGATTTCAGCTGAAAAAAAAAGGATTTTATTTTATTTATAAAACAATGCCCGATGAAGGTTGCATGCAAAATGTATTAAAAATGATTTGCAAGCTATAGCAGTGTGCAGGACTCGTCTGTTTTTGTTAGACTATTTTAATTTCCTTCCATTTACGAAGTTTACTTTATGAAGTAAACTTTATGATTACCATTTATGAAGTTTACTTACTGAGAATAAATTAAATTAGAAATTAATAAATTATTAAAAGCATTATTTAACTAAAATTAAATGATAAATAAATAATTGTATTATTTAAATTTGATTTTTGTTGTTGTTGTTGCTAAAAAGTAACCTTACAATTACTAAAATTTCAATTATCAAAAATTATTATCAAATTATCTTACAATTATCAAAACAGACTGTACCTTTTTGGTCACTTACAGAGTAAAACACAGCATTAGTTCTTGAACGAGTGTGAAAATAAAATCAAATGGCTCCTTTCAAAGTTTAGAGAGGAGTTTATTACCTCTGCAATATCCTGAAGATCTAACGTGCAACTCCTACAAAAATAAATACGACAAAACACAGAGAACTCCTGCGCCTCCCAGGAGCACCAGCTGTATAAAAGCATCCGTTTAGACGTGGAAATGAGCGGCGGGCGCGTGAACAGACCCGAGGCGACCAGACGAGCGATGGAGGGTTAATAGAAGGCTAATAACTGTGGAGGAGAGAGCTGGAGAAACACTTCAGAGCGTGATACGTGTCAAACAGCCAATCACACGCCTCTCTCTCTGCGTTTGGCTCAGTCTCTTCCTCCTACACACATTCTCTGGCTTTCATCATTCACAACTGCTGCTCTTCTCGTCTCCGTCTCACTAATTTGATCATCATCTTCGTTCTATCACTCCGTCTGTCTCCTGAGAGTGTGTCTCTGTTGTCTGAAGCAAATGTGCACAAATGAGAGCCCAAAACACCACAAGATCAGTGCACTCGGCTTTAAAATGATGAAACCAAATTGTGTTTTTATAATGGTTCAAATATCCTCGCATCTCAGCTTAACATGCAAAAGAGAAAAAAGGTGTAATGCTGTTTTCAAATCATTAGCACAGCTGATTCAACCAATGGTTAGTGTTTGTGGGCGGGGCTATTGGATTAACTGACCAATGGCAGAAGGGGGGGCGTGTTCAGGAACTTGACGATATGCCACATTATTAAAGTTGAATGTGTCGCAAAAGCCGCTTCTTTAAGGCTCATGGCTAATTGCCCAAAGTAATTAAACTGTATAAGACAACTTTAATCAGCGGCGCTCGCGCTCTCAGGTGAAAACACAATGACAAACAGCCGCGTGTGACTCCTGCTGGATGTTTGTTGTGTCCCGTGTCCCTCACTGGGATCTGTAGTGGCCCATCCATATGCCGGCCCTGCCACGCTGGGCTCATTAGCACA
>NW_015505696.1:201910-202461 GCF_001515645.1 Sinocyclocheilus grahami
TGTGTCTCTGTTGTCTGAAGCAAATGTGCACAAATGAGAGCCCAACACACCACAAGATCAGTGCATTCGGCTTTAAAATGATGAAACCAAATTGTGTGTTTTTATAATGGTTCAAATATCCTCGCATCTCAGCTTAACATGCAAAAGAGAAAAAAGGTGTATCGCTGTTTTCAAATCATTAGCACAGCTGATTCAACCAATGGTTAGTGTTTGTGGGCGGGGCTATTGGATTAACTGACCAATGGCAGAAGGGGGGGCGTGTTCAGGAACTTGACGATATGCCACATTATTAAAGTTGAATGTGTCGCAAAAGCCGCTTCTTTAAGGCTCATGGCTAATTACCCAAAGTAATTAAACTGTATAAGACAACTTTAATCAGTGGCGCTCGCGCTCTCAGGTGAAAACACAATGACAAACAGCCGCGTGTGACTCCTGCTGGATGTTTGTTGTGTCCCGTGTCCCTCACTGGGATCCGTAGCGGCCCATCCATATGCCGGCCCTGCCATGCTGGGCTCATTAGCACAGGGGATAATTAAACACACAGCTGTTAA
>NW_015505696.1:202471-203221 GCF_001515645.1 Sinocyclocheilus grahami
GCTATGCTTCAATTGTTACCTAGTAACTTGCTGAGGGGTTGCCATGGTTACTGGGCAGCGGGGTGTAGAGGTATTGCCATAGCAACCTGGCAGAGGATGCGGAGAGGCTACTGCGGTTACCTGATAGTGTGCCAGTGTGTTGAGACGCTTCCAGTCGTTGTCGATCTTAGTGGTGACGTCCTCGTCCTGGAGAATGATACGAGCCATGCGACCCTGACGCCACTCTGAGCAGAGAAAACACACATCAAAATCAGCCGTCTGAGCAACCTGGGGTAAAAATCCAGCTACTGTAAAAACTATTTCTAGCTGGTTATTTGTGGTGATTTCCAGCTGGTGGGGTTAAGGTCAAACATCTTGCTCCAGCTGGTAGACCACACTGTAACCACAATAAACCACAGCTTGCTTTTCCAGCATTCATCACTTTCATACCGAGGTCCATGTCTCCGACTTTGGGCCGCTGCGAGTACGGAGTGCCTTTAAAGACGGCGTCCAGCAGCTTCTCTTTGACCTGCGTGATGGTGTCGCAGTTCAGGCACTTGACGGTGACCTCGGCTGCGTTCTCATTCTCTGGGTTAATGCAGTGCAGCGTCTGCAGAGCAGAGAAACACATTGAAGAGTATTAAAAGACCTTCCCACTTACATAAATCACATACACACTGTCTGCAGAAAACAAATCAACCTTATACAATAAACCTATTCAAATATAGCGGAATAAAATGATAGTTTTTAACACTTATAACAAGCAATACT
>NW_015505696.1:203429-205293 GCF_001515645.1 Sinocyclocheilus grahami
GCTGGGCTCATTAGCACAGGGGATAATTAAACACACAGCTGTTAATGAGCAGCAGGAGACGACACACATACACACACACACACACAGACACACACACACCGCCCCTCACTCCAGTGTGTTTATGGAAGCGCTTTATATTAATGCAGGTTCTTAAAGACTGTAATAATAAACTTCCCCTGCTGGAACGATAAAGTACATCTGTCTATCTTGTATCTGAATCACAAACAAACTCAAGGTGAAATAATAATTCAACAGCAACATGATCACGCGCACAGAGAGTGTCTGGACCTTAAATATGCAATCAAAAACCATTGCATTTATTAATTCACTCATGACCTGAAAAACCGCTTAAACCCGCCTGAAGTGGTTTACTGGCTTCAGTTATGGTTTAGTCAACGTCTTTGTCTGTTGATTAAAATTTCCTTTACATTTGGTCAATATTTAGTTGTGTCATACTCATTAAATTTAGTTAATTTTACTGTAATGGTCTATCATTTTAGTTGATGCAAATATCAAAATGAAAAACAAACAGACTACATTTTAACCACATTTTAAATTCAAAAGTTTGGGGTCAGTAAGACTTTTAAATGTTTCTGAAAGAAGTCTCTTCTGCTCACCAAGGCTGCGTTTATTTGATCAAAAATACAGTACAAATTGTGAAATATTACAGTTTAAAATAGCTGTTTTCTATGTGAATCTCTGTTAAACTGTAATGTATTTCTGTGATGCGCAGCTGTATTTTCAGCATCATTCCTCCAGTCTTCAGTGTCACATGATCTTCAGAAATCAGTATAATATGCTGATCTGCTGCTCGAGAAACATTTCTGATTATTATCAATGTTGAAAACAGTCGTGCTGCACAATATTTTTGTGGAAACCGTGATGCATTTTATTTTTCAGGATTCACAGATGGATAGAAAGTTCAAAAGAACAGCATTTATTTGAAATAGAATCTTTTGTAACATTATAAATGTCTTTACTGTCACTTTTGATCAATTTAATGCATCCTTGATTAATAAAACAGTAGTGTGTAAATATATACATGTAAATAAATCCACTGAAATTGCATAACATAAATAGAACATGTGACCAGTAAACCAGACCAGTGGAAGACCAGCAAACCTATTTTTTGTTAGCAGGGGAACCACATAGTGAGTAAAACTGCAAAAGATACACATAAATACAGTTATACAGTTCCTTCCACTCACCTTAAGAAACTTGTAGAGGAGGAAAGTAAACCAGTTTGTTAGCATCTTCTCAGCCACAGATTCAGTCCTGAGGGGGAAACAGAGTAAAAAATAAATGTCAAGGATTTATTTACTTGCGTGCCGGAGTCCCTGAGGCAGAGAGAGGTGCTTTGAAGGCTTCTTCATTCCCTCATTTCCCAAGCCTCACGTTCCCATTACCAACATCTTTCGGGGGGGATGTTGAATTAAACTCCCATTTGACATCAAAGTGCCACGGCCGAATTACTCCCTCAAACCTTCAAAGGACCCGAGCGCAAAGCAAGCTAAACTTCATTAAGAAAACACCAATTAAAATATTCCATATCTTCTGTCATTAAACAGAAACCTGGTGCACAATAACAACCCTCCGAAACAAGTCCCTCGGAATGAGGCTAATTACACGGCTTGGTAATTAACGGACCTTATTAGTGCTCACGGCGTGCGAGAGGAGGCGTAGACGAGGAATCTGGTCAAATGTGTTTGTTTTTACCATCTCTGCTGAATTATTCACTCGTTCTGATGCCAAGACAGATGCAGAGGAAAACGATAAGCCACGAGAGCTGCGAGGAGTTATTAAAAAACCTGAGAATATTGTGCTGGAAACATTTCTGTTTTTGACTGATCTTCAGGTGAGGTCT
>NW_015505696.1:207421-249921 GCF_001515645.1 Sinocyclocheilus grahami
TCACTTTTGATCAATTTAATGCATCCTTGATTAATAAAACAGTAGTGTGTAAATATATACATGTAAATAAATCCACTGAAATTGCATAACATAAATAGAACATGTGGCCAGTAAACCAGACCAGTGGAAGACCAGCAAACCTCTTTTTTGTTAGCAGGGAATGCATATAATGAGTACCATCACTTAAGATACAAAGAAACAGTCATACCGTTCCTTCCACTCACCTTGAGAAACTTGTAGAGGAGGAAAGTAAACCAGTTTGTTAGCATCTTCTCAGCCACAGATTCAGTCCTGAGGGGGAAACAGAGTAAAAAATAAATGTCAAGGATTTATTTACTTGCGTGCCGGAGTCCCTGAGGCAGAGAGAGGTGCTTTGAAGGCTTCTTCATTCCCTCATTTCCCAAGCCTCACGTTCCCATTACCAACATCTTTCGGGGGGGATGTTGAATTAAACTCCCATTTGACATCAAAGTGCCACGGCCGAATTACTCCCTCAAACCTTCAAAGGACCCGAGCGCAAAGCAAGCTAAACTTCACTCCGAACCAAGTCCCTCGGAATGAGGCTAATTACACGGCTTGGTAATTAACGGACCTTATTAGTGCTAATCTGCTCACGGCGTGCGAGAGGAGGCGCAGACGAGGAATCTGGTCAAATGTGTTTGTTTTTACCATCTCTGCTGAATTATTCACTCGTTCTGATGCCAAGACAGATGCAGAGGAAAACGATAAGCCACGAGAGCTGCGAGGAGTTATTAAAAAACCTGAGAATATTGTGCTGGAAACATTTCTGTTTTTGACTGATCTTCAGGTGAGGTCTGTCATGTTTGAGAGAGGGACAGAAACGGAGAAGCTACAGAGGAAGAAAAATACTCTACAGCCAAACTAGACGAGAGATCAGTACAGTCCACTTGTAACAGACAGAAAAGACCTCTCATTTTTGAGATATTGTTGAATATGGCTTAGGAATGAATCACAAAAAAAAAATAAAACAAAAAAAAACCATGTCTGGTCATATTTTATAATAATAATAATAATAATAATAATAATAAACAAGTTATGGTAAATAAATAAATACCACCAAGAGTAGTAATAATAAATATATATAGGTAAATAAATACATTAACAACATAATAAATAAAGACAAAAAATTTAGTAATAATTTACCATCTCTGCTGAATTATTCACTCGTTCTGATGCCAAGACAGATGCAGAGGAAAACGATAAGCCACGAGAGCTGCGAGGAGTTATTAAAAAACCTGAGAATATTGTGCTGGAAACATTTCTGTTTTTGACTGATCTTCAGGTGAGGTCTCTCAAGTTTGAGAGAGGGACAGAAACGGAGAAGCTACAGAGGAAGAAAAATACTCTACAGCCAAACTAGACGAGAGATCAGTACAGTCCACTTATAACAGACAGAAAAGACCTCTCATATATATGGGTAAATAAATACATTAACAACATAATAAATAAAGACAAAAAATTTAGTAATAATAAGTTAAGGCAAACAAACAAACAAACAAATAAATAAAAGGGTAAGGGTAAATAAATTACCAAAATAAATAATAAATAAATAATGGGTTAGGGTAATAATACAATAACAAACAGAAAATAAGTATGCTATAATATTCAGATAAATAAATGTGTTATAATATTATATTATAATAAATATAATGTTTAAAGAAAATTAAGCCTATTAAGGACCACTAGTGAGATTATTTTCATGACAATTAAACTATTTCTCATTACTGTAATAGTACAGATATCTCAGAATAGAATTATCATATTTTTGTACATTAATTGATTAAACAAACCACTTTCCTATAGCTATTTCTACTGTAATCAGTATTAAAAATGCTTAATTGTCATGCAAATAATGTCATCATAAGAACGAGTCTTAACGGTCCTAAACTAAGCCTCATTTTCTTTATGCAAATATTTTGTTCTTTTAATTTTGGAGTCAAATGGAAAATGCCCCGCTATTATTAGATTTATCCTAACGGATCTGAGGATGTGTTTTTGTACTTCGTTGTAAATAAAGCCAAAGTCTGAACTGTAGATGAAACACTGAAATGCAAAGAGCCTGATTTGTTTTCTGTGACATGTGCGAGACGAGAGATTACAGCAGCATGCTCTGGAGTAAAGTCATCAACTCAACTCCTCGTCTCCCCTCAGCTCTCATCACGTCTCGTCCAGGAGCTTCATCTCCCACAGCGCTCCGCGCGGAACGAGTGTGTGCTCAGGTGTGTAACACCATCTGACAGAAACAGAGCCACGGACACGAAAGGGCAAACCGAGCACGGTGACGGGAGAGCAAACGTGACCCCTAGAAGTCAAACTCATGCTCATCTTTTCATCATCTCCATTAACACTGTGTCCTCACCAGGTGCAGCGTGGGGATGTGGAACATCAGGAAAATAGAGTGCAAAAAATGATTTTCTTACTTAATATTTGTCATGTTTTCCAGCACAGATATATAAACATTCTTCAACCAAGATATATTTACTTAAGCGGCAAAATTACATTAGATATTAAATCTTGTTTTCTGATGGTGAGTTTATGCTTAAAACAAGAAACGTATCTGCCAAACTTGTTTTCCCTTTAAATTAAGTTTTATTTTTTTATTTTTTTTATTTTAAGTGTAAACACTTCATCTTGATATTTTTTTCACAAAGCAAGACTTAATATTAGGGTTGTCAAGCGATGACATTTTTAATCTGGTTAATTACATGATTAATTAATCTAATTAGATGCTAATTAATCGCACATCAATTGTGTGTCATTATTGTGTTAAATGAGAAAATAATTGAATAGATACCACAAAAAAAGTTGCTTTAGAAAACAAATATTTTGAATCAACATGGCATAAATGGCAAAAATGGAAATTAGTTTTTTTTTTATTGAATATTGATATAAGAATTTTTTTTTCAAATAAGAAATGATACTCTCAAAGTCAGTTCATCTTGATATTTTTTTCACAAAGCAAGACTTAATATTAGGGTTGTCAAGCGATGACATTTTTAATCTGGTTAATTACATGATTAATTAATCTAATTAGATGCTAATTAATCGCACATCAATTGTGTGTCATTATTGTGTTAAATGAGAAAATAATTGAATAGATACCACAAAAAAAGTTGCTTTAGAAAACAAATATTTTGAATCAACATGGCATAAATGCCAAAAATGGAAATTAGTTTTTTTTTATTGAATATTGATATAAGAATTTTTTTTTCAAATAAGAAATGATACTCTCAAAGTCAGATCACTGACTCACTTGATTCATTCAAACAGAGGATTCATTCAGAAACGAAGCTAGTGACTCTCTTTATGAATGAGTCACTGAATCACTGACTCACTCGATTCGTTCAAACAGAGGATTCATTCAGAAACGAAGCTAGTGACTCTCTTTATGAATGAGTCACTGAATCATTGACTCACTCGATTCGTTCAAACAGCGGATTCATTCAGAAACGAAGCTAGTGACTCTCTTTATGAATGAGTCACTGAATCATTGACTCACTCGATTTGTTCAAACAGCGGATTCATTCAGAAACGAAGCTAGTGACTCTCTTTATGAATGAGTCACTGAATCACTGACTCACTCGATTCGTTCAAACAGCTGATACATTCATCAACAAAACACTGCTGGTGTGTTACTCTGAGATGCAAAACAGTTCTGCTGCGGCTTTGAGTGGAACTATATTCGCTTGCGAAACGGAGCAAAAACTGACAATATTGAGTCTACAATTTAACGCAATATTAACTTCCTGTTTATTGAACTTTTGTATAAAATCAATAATGCAAATATTCGGGTAAAACAGCTCTTGCTCGAGACATTGCTAATCTATATCATATGCTATAAATATAAGGTCATTTTTTGCCCTCATATCTTGAATTTTGGGATCATGTAACTGATTCTATCACGCTTCATCGTGTTCATCGACGGACAGGTCTGGCCGGTGTGTTAATCATTTTAACGTGTTATTTTTCCCAAACTTATTCGACAGCCCTACTTAATATCTTTTGCTTGTGTCTTGAATGTTTAGATATTTGTACTGGAAAACAAGACTAATCATTTGTGATCATTTTTGCAGTGCGGTCCACTAGATGTTGGGAAGCACGGCGTACCTTCGGAGCAGGAGTTTGGGGTGGTTCTTGCTCTCCAGGTTCTTGTCGATGAGGTCAGACAGGAGCTGTTTCAGGACGCCGGTGGCGTACTCCATCTCGCCCTGCAGAGCGCTCATGATGAGAGACGCCACGTTCCCGCGGTCGCGCATGGAGAACGAGCGCTGGGCCTCTAGCGTCCGGATGAACGTCAGCAGAAAGTGCTTCTTATTCAAGAGCTGGCCGAACAGAGTCAGAGCCTTCTCCATGTTCGCTGGGACCTGAGAGAGAGACGGAGAAACACGTCAATCATCTCGTCCGCTTCAGCCCAAAGGTTAAATCCGTCACGGCTCGTACCTCCATCTCCTTCAGCACCGGATGGTCCTCTATTCCCGGGAAAAGCACTCTCATGGCGTAAGTACAGTAATCCAGGAACGGGATTCCAGCTCCATCCAGATCCTGAGTCAGCTCATGGATATCAGTCTGCAGCTCCGCAAACGCTGGAAACAAAGGGAAAAAGACATGGTAAACATTTTGAACCTCTGAGTGGAAGCTAAGATCTCCAGATTCTCCACAAAAGGTTCTAAAAAGAAGAAAAGAGTGTTCGAAAATGTATCTTTAGAACTTCAATCAGAATTTCGGTCTGTAGTCACTGAAATCACTTAGCAACATCCCAGGAAACAGCCAGAACATCCTAGCAACCACATAGCAACACCATGGCAACTAGTGGCAACATATCAGCCTTGCATTTTTTAATTCATAGGTAATAAAGGTAGCACACTATTTTAAGTGCACATTATCTCACTATAAACTAGTTGCTTATTAGCCTGCATATTACTAGCATATTAGCTGTTTATTAGTAGTTATAAAGCACATATTAATGTCTTATTCTGCAAGACCATATATTAGATCCTTAAATCCTTCCCCATACCTAAACTTAACAACTACCTTACTAACTATTAATAAGCAGCAAATTAGAAGTTTATTGAAGGAAAACTCTTAGTTAATAGTGAATATGTATTCCCTATTCTAAAGTGTTTTTCTATTTGCCAGAGTTGGAAGCAAGACTTTTATTTTCAGCCGCGCCTGAGCAGAGACGCACAGGATTCTCCGTCTTCATTAGTTTAGACAGGACTTGTAAACTAACGGTATATGAAAAAGTACTTTACCGTTTGCTTGTCTATTATTAGTAACAGAAAGGCAAGCACTATAATAAGCTATATACTCAGCAAGTGCATTTGTATTATATATCATTGTCGGTTAAACGGTTTACTTCCTTTTTATTTGTTTTTAATAATTTCTTAAACTTGTGAAAAATAGGATTTAATAGGATTACTTAATCAAGAAGTTGCTATATAAAGTATAATTCTGTTTATACTTTAATATAAACAGAACAAGTTAGGGTTATTTTTTTCATATCCATTCATTTACAAATTATTTACTTATAGTTTAGTAAATATTATGTGAAACAAATATCTATTTGCAGCATACGTAATTTGCTATACTTATATTAAATAGTGCTATATCACATATATTGGCTTTATATCAACATTGGCCACCCCGTTTTCTAAGGTATCGGCATTGGCAGTCAAAAAACCATCACCCTCGCATCATGGTGGTGATATTTACACAGATAGAAAATGCAAAGATCTTCTTTCATGATCTAAATATCTGTCAAAAATGTGATGTCAAATCCAGTGACTAGTTCTTTACTAGTAGTAGTCTACACTGTATCAGTCTGGGAACTTGTAAATGTAACCTTGCTTCCTGGTGGACGGATATAAACCTGTGTGCACTGACTCCTGGAAACTGCATAAAGCCAGACTGAAGCTTTCTGCTTTGAGATTTGGCTCCTCTTATAAATCTATGTGGAATATCAGAAATATCTGCTTTTGTTCCCAAACTTCTGATCCAGATTGCCACTCACCTAATCAATCTGGATGTTGTGGTTATTTATTGTCTCTTTTTATTCATCTTGGAGGACGCCTCATCACTTATCAGTGACCTGTCACTCTCACCTCCTGCTATCCATCTCTTTTATCATCTCTTCCCTGTCCTCATCCCTCGCTCCGTGTCTGGAGACAGACAAGGTCGTCACCTCAGGCCCGACAGAGACAGATAATGGGCGGCTCGTCTCGCCCTCGTGACCGCGGCGGGAATGAGACGGGCGTTCGCTGCACGTGTGTGTACGAGATAAATGATGTGTGCATCATAAGGTCATCGCTAACAGGAGACCAGAGAAAACAAAGCCAATCAGAGAGAGAGAGAGAGAGAGAGAGAGAGAGACGCGACGAGCAAATGGAAGAGGAAGATAAAATTAAACCAGGAAAACCAATTGTGAACTATTGAAAAAGATTGAAGAGTGATGAGATGGAGAGAACAAACAAATTAACGAAAGAGAACAAAGGGACGGACAAAGAACCAACAAAAAACGAACAAAGAAAGTGTAAATGAATGCACGAAAGAAAGAAAGAAAGAAAGAAAGGAGCAATAACATGAAAGAAAGCATGAGAATGGGATAAAGAGCAAAAAAAGAAGCAAAAGGAAGTGAAAGAAAGCACCTAAGAAAGGATCAAAAGTGTGAAATAAAACATGAAAGAATGAAAATGGATGAATGAAAAAGGGAGCAGAAGAAAGTGTGAAAAAGCATAAATTACTAAAGAGTGCAAGTGTCAAAATCAAACTGCAAAAGAGAGTGAAAGAAAACGTAAGAATGCAAAAGAAAGAAAGTGCAAATGTGTGAAAGAACACAAAAGAAAAAGAAAGAAAGAAAGAAAAACAAAGCATGCAACAGAAAGTGCTAAAGAGCGTGGAAGCAACACATGAAAAAAGCACAAAAAAGCATGAAAAAGTTCAAGAGTGAAAAACAAATTGAAAGAAAGAATGAAAGGAGCGAAAGAAAAAAGTGCACAAGAACGCACAAGAGTGCAAAATGAAGCATGAAAAGCACAAAAGAAAAGGGAAAGGAGTGAAAGTTAGAAGTGTAAAAGAAAATGCAAAAGAAAGAAAGAGCAGATGAAAAAGCATGAACGAAGGTGAAAGTATCACAGATCACTGGTCAATGCAGCGATGTTTTACCCTCTTTGCACTCCAGGGCGACTCTGGACTCCAGATTGTGCATCTGCAGCTGCAGCCGCTTGAGCGTCCGATCCGCGTCACGGGATTTACGCTTGTATGCGATGAGGATGATGATGATGACGAGCAGAAGAAGACCTCCTCCTCCTCCGATCCCGATGATGGCGGGGAGCGTCAGCAGGCTGTCCGAGTAGATCTGCAGAGTTCCTGGAGAGTATCGGAAACCTCCGGCCAAGATCTGCACAACACACACACACACACACACACACACACACACACATATCAAAACAATGATTGACAGATGTCAAAACAGCCACTACATGGAAAACAGGAACTGAGAGTCTAGAGTCTGATTAAACAAGTCCACAAAGAACAGTTCATACAATTAAATAGCAATTCAGAAATCACTGTTCACTGTTAAAATCACTACTTCAACAGCAGCTCAGCAGGGGTATAGCTTCTCATTTTATATGCCAAACGGTCAGCCAATCATAACAGAGATTATTTACAAATAGAACACTAGTCTGTTTAATTGTTAATGTCAGAGGTGGTGGGAAATGTACATAAAAAAACAAACTATAATAGTTTTGGTTCAGTAAACAGACTAGAACTAGAAGTGGACTTCATGAGAAAATATCAAATGCATCAAATGAGCTCCTAAAACAGTTATGACTCCAATAACAATCTATCCCACAAACCTGCATCTTCAGAAGGTCTTAAAGGGATAGTGTTGGAGCCAAAAAAAAACCACTATGGGAGTCAATGGGGACTAGCAACCGTTTGGTTCCCAAAATTCTTCAAAATATCTTCATTTTGTGTTCAGCACAAGAAAAGCAATCATGCCGTTTTGAAACAGCTTGAGGGTTTGCACACTTGACCGGGTTTAAGGAGGCTAATGGGGTCAAACGGGCGAGTGTGAAGTTTAATATCGTGTGCTAAACGGCAGTCTCTCGCTGTCACACAGCTTCCATATGGGTCATGATGATATAGGTCGAGGACAAACATGTGTGTCTCTGTCGTTCTGCCTTCAGGCACAGCGTCTCACACAGAAAGAGAGCAGACGGCTTGGGAAAAACATGGGAATGATGTTTTAATAACTCGGCCATACAAAATATAATTGAATGTGCATGTGCAGCAAATAAAGCCAGCTATTTAAAGATGAAACCGACTACATGTAAATACAGATCTGCGTCTCAGATTCTTTGCAAACTCGGTGTAAATAAATACAACACAAAACCCCCGAGAGCCACGACAGAAACTCCCAGCTGTAATCTGATGCTGAGAAACATGGGCTGGAACGCAGAAGAATAAAGATGAGTGAGAGAAAGAGGCATCGGATGAGACGGTGTGATAGTCGTGGGAAAGAGATCAGAGCGCTTTAAGAAGGGAATCATCGCATGACACACTTACAGTGACTTTATGTTGTCCGGAGAGGTCTGGAGATTCACACATCAGCTGAGCGTCGGACACGGTTAACACACACGGCTCGTCACCGATCAGAACGGTGTAGTTTAACCTGGAGTTACCAGCAGCCGAAGGAATCAGATTCTTGCCCTGAAACACAAACACAAACACAAATGTGTTGATTTTCATCAAATTATCATATATAGGACATCATCCTAAAATACTCCGTCAGTGTTTCCTGCTAAACACATGTCCAAAAACAACCAGTAGTTGTACTTTTATGATTTACTTATGAAAGTAAAACTTTTTAGCTGAAATAAAATATAAACATTAGATGAAAAACTTAAATGAAAATTATAATATTTCCTTGGTAAATATATAAAATAAAATAAGTTTAAGTATTAACATGACTGAAACAGAACTAAAAATAAAGCTATTAAAAAAAATTTTTTTTTAAAAAGCACATAAAATTAGTAAAACTTAAACTGATGAAAATATTAAAAAACAAGCTAATATAAAATTAGTCAAACTTAAACTGATGAAAAAAATGAAACTTGCGGTGTTCGGCCAATCACAATGCACTGGGTCAGCTGGCCAATCAGAGCAGACTGTGCTTGTCAGAAGGAGGGACTTTGAAGAAAACGAAGCGTTTGAGAGAGGCGGGGCATAGAGGACCTACAATAATGTACAGTATTTGAAAAATAATGTGTTTTTTGAACATTAAAGCATGTCAACATATTCTGTTACACCAAATACACCAAATAATGATTATCATATGACCCCTTTAAGTAAAACATTGAAATACATTAACAGAAATATTTTGTGCATAGTCTTTGTATCTTAAATTGCTAAAGAACCAGAATCTGAAGTGGAATCTAATCCTATGAACCAGTGTTGTTAACTAAAGTTAATGAAATACAACAAGTATTAAAATGACTGAAATAGAACTAAAAGTAAAGCTATTTTTTGATAGAAATATTACAAATTACTCAAACTTAAATGGATGAAAATATGCAATTAAATATTAAATTAAAACTTAAATAAATGAAAATATAAAAAAAACAAGCTAATATAAAATTAGTAAAACTTAAACTGATGAAAATATTTAATTTAAATATTTAATGTAATTAAATATTAAATTAAAACTTAAATAAATGAAAATATTAAAAAAACAAGCTAATTTTAAATTAATAGATACTATAAAAGTATATAAATAACACTGCCATGAACTAGAATGGTTATACTCCTATACATATTCTCCAGTCTGAGTGTACAATGCGTTCGCTCAACCAGATTTCCAGCACACGCCCTCTCTCTCTCTCTCTCTCTCCGCCCAAGGGGCTTATGGGAAGGCAAAACCCGGAGGCAGAACCATGCATAAATATTTGCATGCTTCATTTAGAGCCGTGTGTTACTGAAGAGCTCCATTTAACATGTAGACTCATCTCATACTGCGCATTACCCAGAAGAGTTTGCACGGTTCGCAGATAATCCGATGCATGTAATTTTTCTTATTATTTAACGCTGTGCATTTTAATGACCTAGATTTATATATTTCCTGAAGTAAATGGCAGGGTTTGTGAGTGGTTGCCAGGGTGTTGCTATACTTCAGTTTCTTACCGGCTCAAGTCTATAGAATTCACTCTTAAGTTTCCACGATATTCTGATCCCTAGAAATGGCTCAGGACCCTCCTTCAAGTCTCATTTTTGCCAGCCTCCATGTGAAAATGTGTTTGCTTAGAATAGTAATAACACTTCATGATTTGAACAATCTTTCGTTTCTGTAGCACAAAGGATTTTGGATAAATTACGTGTTAAAATGTAATGCTTTGAGACGTCTTCTATACTTTTGTTGGAATTTTCAGTGTGAATGCTACTCACACTATTTATACAAAATGTCCTAGAATAGTACACAAACTGTGACGCACTTATAGTAATAGTGTACTAATCGGTGTTATTTAGTATAATGTAAGATTATATCTTTTATTATTTTGAATCAGTTTTATTTTTGCATTTTCCATTTCTATTTTAATTTTAGCTTACATTGTAGCAATTTTGATGGTTTTTTGTTAGATTTTTTGGTAACACTTTACTTAAAGCCTTTATGTATAATGCATAATAAAAGTAGATTTAATGCATTAAATATGCCTTGTAATACACCTTATAATGCATCGTACAATCTCATGAATAACTGTAACCACAGTTGATACATTATAACACTTATCAATTCATTGTTACACTATGCATTTCAAATTCAGTTATAATTATTTACAATGCAAATGATGAATAATTATAATGCATTATACCCTCTAATAACGCATTTTACATAAAGGCTTTAAGTAAAGTGTTACCGTTTTTTTATTACTATTTAGCCTCATTTTAATTTCAGTTTTAGTAATTGTACTTAATTTTTTTCCCCCTACTTTGCCACTTCATTTAAGTTTTTCTCTTACTATTTATATTTTATTTTTTTAAGTTAAACTAAATTAAAATGATGAAATTGCATCTATCAAACAACATTTTGTTTTATTTGACTTAAGTTCACAATTATTTTTATTTCATGTAACATAGTTTGTTCAGTTTTAGTAATTGTACTTAATTTTTTTCCCCCTACTTTGCCACTTCATTTAAGTTTTTCTCTTACTATTTATATTTTATTTTTTAAGTTAAACTAAATGAAAATGATGAAATTGCATCTATCAAACAACATTTTGTTTTATTTGACTTAAGTTCACAATTATTTTTATTTCATGTAACATAGTTTTAGTTATTTTTTTATGGTTTTAGTTAACTATTATAACTGTGGTACTATTAATATGTGAGAAACATCACTCCAGTGCTGCTATTCTCAAGCACTGTGACAACTGTGTATAAATGCAATAACAGACATGCAGGTGGCCTTATAGTTGCAGTGTTGCTCTAAGGGGATTATTCTGCTAAAAAGTAAAGAAATACACGTGTAATGAGATCTCCTCACCTTCAGGATGAGAGTAGATCCCGGTTTGAGCTCCAGCATGGACGGGCTGAAGGGTTCAAACACAGGGTCGGGATAGAAACTGAAGGTCTCGTTCACCACCAGCAGCTTCTGAACGTTATCCATGATGAACCCGATCTCATCCGGCCCGCTGCCCGCCTCTGAGAAACCCCTCTCGGACCCCGCCACGGACGGCACCAGACACACCATCACGGTGTTATTGAGCACAGTGCAGTTCTGTGAGACAGCATCACGCATTACTGACGACACTAACACGGCTTCAGAGAAGACACAGGGAGCAGAGAGGAGGAAAACAGCAGCGAGAGCCAGGTCAAGGAGAAGAAAAGGTCACGTTGGCCCTGGGGGACTTTCTCAGGGCTTTATAGAGCCATTTTATGTTCTATATCCCGTCAGCCGTTGACATTTTAAAGGTTAAACTGGGAAAAGGTGATTCAATGTCACACATGCACAAAGAAAAACATGTGCAGGTATACTCGTTTGTCTGTTCCTGCTGCTTTAGAGCTCAGAGTGAACACAAACACACCATAAAACTAGACTAGACGAAAGCGTTCCAAAGTTTGGGGTCGGTAAGATTTGGTAATGTTTTTGAAAGTCTCTTCTGCTCACCAAGGATGCATTTATTTGATCAAAAATACAGAAAAATCAGTAATATTGTGAAATATTTTTACTGTTTAAAATAAGTGTTTTCTATGTCAATATCTGCTAAACTGTAATGTATTTCTGTGATGTGCAGCTGTATTTTCAGCATCATTCCTCCAGTCTTCAGTGTCACATGATCTTCAGAAATCATTCTAATATGCTGATTCGCTGCTCAAGAAACATTTCTGATTATTATCAATGTCGAAGCTGCTTAATATTTTTGTAGAAATACTGAAAATCATCTCTTTTGGGGGTAAACTATTGCTAAACTCTCGGGTATGACTGTAGAGAAAGGAAAGGAAGGAATAATGTGATGATAACTCGGTCTGTATGTTAGAGGCTTACGTTGACTGAAGTGACGCTGCCGTATTTGGCTCTCATCTTCGGCTCTCTGACGGTGGCCAGGTTGCTGCCGATCGCTGTTAACGGGGTTCCTCCACTAACAGAGAGAAAGACAATAGTGTAAACCTCAAGAAAACATGGATTTTCTCTCTCATCCATCAGCTCACACAACATTTTCTTTTTACTTTTGGTAGTGAATAATACCATAGAGCTCTAAAAATACAATTAAAATGCATATGCATAAATGTGTTTACATTTTCAATGAAAATGCCAGTAAATAGCCATGTTAGGATGCTGTAAACAATCTCACATTTATTAAAAATGTAATAAAAGAAACACATTAGACATGTGAAGATGAAAGAGCTGTGTTTTCCGTGCATGTGAATGGTGCTTTTGGGTGTTGTAAACTAATGTCTATGATTTCCAGCATAAAAGCAAACCGCTGGAGTATTAACCTGCTTAACCGGTCTCTCTTCATCTCTCTCCCTGTGGACGTGAAACGCTTCTTCACAGCTCTAGACGTCAGTGTGAGTCTGTTTGCAGCATTTCTCTGCCGTCAGATTCATGTGTCTGCAGGCTGTGATGTTACTCAAACCTCCAGAGACGGAGCTGCAAACGCTCACCTGCGAGCCGCACTAGTGGGCTTTATTTTCACAGAGAAACACTCTCTTATAACCCTCTGAATCAAACCTGAGCGAGCAGGTTGCAGTGTGTTAATGAGTCTGACCTGGCGATGCTCCAGTCCGGCTCTATCTTCAGGATGCTGGGGTCGTCTGTGTAGTTGAACTTGACCTCCGGGTTTCTGAGCTCAGCTGCGTTTATGTCCACCATCACTGGGGTCCCTCCTGAACCCAAACCCTCTGGAGTCACACACACGATCTCTCGGGCGCTTCGCCTGAACACACACACACACACACACACACACACACACACACTGCTTACTACATTAAATTACTTCTTTTTAAAGTATTTTACACCTATACTGTACATATTTTATTGGTCTCTAAACCCATCATAGAGAAGGAAAATGTAAATAACAGAGTAATTAATACTGCGCTAAACTATTTAATTTCAAAAACTGATTTTATTATTTTATTTTGTAATTAAATCATTTAAATATTTTTATTTATAAGTATTTTATGCACATATATGGACATTTTATTGGTCATCAGAATTGAACAACCCATCAGAGAGAGAGGGCTACATTTCAGCTGTGAGTAATATAGTAAATATTGTGATAATTTCATTTCAAAAGATGTTGCGATTTTATTTATTACTTTTATATTTTATTTTATTTATCTGCCATTGACAAACCAACCAGAGAGAAGGACAATTTAGTTATTTAAAACTAAATTACAACTGAGTAATGTAGTCAATATTGTGCTAACTAAATTAATTTCTTTGTGCAACATTTAATGTTTTTTTGTTATTATTATATTTTATTTGTATTTTATACCATTGAAAAACTCATCAGAGACGGGAAAATGGTGATTAACAACTAAATTACAGCCATTTTTTGCGCAAGAAACCCTGACTAACATTATAAGAAGACTTCATAAAAAAATAATAAAATGAAACTATTTAATTTCAAAAACTGATTTTATTATTTTATTTTGTAATTAAATCATTTAAATATTTTTATTTATAAGTATTTTATGCACATATATGGACATTTTATTGGTCATCAGAATTGAACAACCCATCAGAGAGAGAGGGCTAAATTTCAGCTGTGAGTAATATAGTAAATATTGTGATAATTTCATTTCAAAAGATGTTGCGATTTTATTTATTACTTTTATATTTTATTTTATTTATCTGCCATTGACAAACCAACCAGAGAGAAGGACAATTTAGTTATTTAAAACTAAATTACAACTTTGAGTAATGTAGTCAATATTGTGCTAACTAAACTAATTTCTTTGTGCAACATTTAATGTTTTTTTGTTATTATTATATTTTATTTGTATTTTATACCATTGAAAAACTCATCAGAGAGACGGGAAAATGGTGATTAACAACTAAATTACAGCCATTTTTTTGCGCAAGAAACCCTGACTAACATTATAAGAAGACTTCATAAAAAAATTATAAAACGAAATGAATGTGTAGAATTTGACTTTAGATTTCAGAATAAGAACAATAAGCCAAACTCATTGACCTGAACGCTGTCTGACGGGAAGAATGAAGTCAATCATGTGTGCAGAGTGTGTGACGACACGGTTGCATCAGGTTTGGAGGTTCAAAGATCACTCAGAGCGACGGCTCTGAACACGACAGACTTTAATCTGATCAAACCAACACATGCACCACTGACGGCTCGTTTAGTCATGTGACAGATAAGAGCAAGATGAGATTCAGTCTGAAGGTTCGTTCCCATGTTTGATCAGACATGCATGTGCGTGTGCTCTGTGTGTGTGTGTGTGTGTGTGTGTGTGTGTGTGAGTGAGTGTGTACGGGTGTGTGTGTGTGTCCTCTGCGTGCGTGTGTGTGTGTGTGTGAGAGAGTGTGTACAGGTGTGTGTGTGTGTGTGTGTGTGTGTGTGTGTGTGTGCGCGCGCGCGCGTCCGTCCTTCAACACTTGCTGTGTTGCCTAGGCAACCTTGTTCACAACATGCAGTGGTGAAACCTGCTGAGTTCTGGACATATTTTGACAGCACTGTCGTCACATTAGTGTAGACACACACACACACACATCAATCATTTCTGTTTACTTTCAGACCCGATGACAAAGAAATCAGTCGCTCTGAACACCTGATGACAACACTGTTATATGTATACTGTATATATATATATAAGCAAAATATGATTTTTTTAAATGTCTTATTTTCCTCCTCTAGGCAGATTCAGACAGACACACACCCAACAATTATATATATCATTGATAAATCATGGCAGGATTATATTATATATTAAATAGAAATTATATTAAAAAATATATTTTTAAAATGATTATAATACATGAGACCACCATTGAGAACAATGGTAAAATCAAAGTCCAAAGTAAATTTTCAAATTGTTTTCATTTCTTTGTGTAACGTTTTAATTCCTGAATTTGGGATTAAATATGGTATTTAAACGGCATTCCAATAAATTTAAATCACAAACATGGCAATGTTGTTTATATATTATTATATACTATTTATTAATATTTAAAATTTGTTTTTGTTTTATATTTTCAGTTTTCATTTTAATGTTTGTTCAAGATTTATTAATTATGTTATGCGCTTTTGTTAAAAAAAGTATATTCCCATTTAGCTTTAAATGTAATTTTATTTCAAGATTTAAGTTTTAGTAATCAAGTCATTTAACTTATTTGATTTCACTAATTTTTCAAGGCAACATTTCTAAACTTTGTTTAATTTTTTAAGTTTAAGTTTTTCTCCTAATACTTTAATTTAATTTAATTTCAGCTTCATTTCAATTACCGAAAATGATTTTTAATAGCTTTCGATTTAATACACAATAACAGCAATGAGGGCTGCATCTAGAAGTGCAAAACCCTGCAGGTTAAAGCTTCCGGTGTGTGGGTGGGTGTGTGTGTGTGTGTGTGTGTGTGTGTGTGTGTGTGTGTGTGTGTGTGCGCGCGCGCGTGTCCTTCAACACTTGCTGTGTTGCCTAGGCAACCTTGTTCACAACATGCAGTGGTGAAACCTGCTGAGTTCTGGACATATTTTGACAGCACTGCCGTCACATTAGTGTAGACTTTCGATTTAATACACAATAACAGCAATGAGGGCTGCATCTAGAAGTGCAAAACCCTGCAGGTTAAAGCTTCCATCTGCCTTAATTAGTTTTGAACATGCTACAGTGTTGACTGATTGAAATAACAGCACATATCAGTATCTTATGTCTGAATGCTCAGATGAGGTGAACAGATCAGCGCACCTCTCGAAGCGGCAGGTGTTGAGTCCGATCTTGATGGAGACGGCGCTGCCCGAGTTCAGATGGCTGCCTTGAATAGTGATCCTCGTTCCTCCGGAAATGGGCCCGTATGACGGCAGCACGCGTGTGAAGTACGGCGACTGGACGGACAGACACACACACACACACACACACACACACAGTTTATAATGACATTACACAGAGATTTCGTCACAGATCACACTGTTTGACAGAGAAACTCACCACAAACGTGAAGGCTTTGGGAGACACGGCCCTGTACTCCGGCAGGCAGTCTCGCACACACACCTCCACCTGAGCTTCCTGAACACGGTAACCTGTGGCGTCGGCCAATCGACACACGATCCTGCACAGAGAGACAGAGAGAGACGTGAGGGTCTCAGAGGCGTCTGCACTCGAATGACATCCATTTCAACAGTGACTGCGTGGCTGAATGTGAGACGAGGAGTGTCTGTGCCCAGCGTTTCTAGGTTCACGCAGATGGGAACAGAGTTTGCAATAAAAAAAGCACAGCTGTTTGTTTATTTCCTGGAAGTGTGAAGACCTGCCACGATTAATTAATAAACTGCAAAGACACCGTCACTGCGTTTCAACACCAGGACGGAAAACAGCTGCATCAAAGACTCACGTCACACATCCAGAAACCGCAGCAAACAGACGTCACTGCTGTTTTTAGTGCGAGACGGTGAGTTAAAGATGCACTGATGACATATACAGATAAACCGCAAAATGATATTAGAATTCTATATGTTATCTAAATAAATCTAGAAACAATTTAAAATGCAACAAGTGAACATTCATTTTGATTCTATTTGTTATTTGACATTTGTTATTAAATTAGTGTTTTAAAGATTAGTCTCAATTGTAAAAATGCTGTAAATGAGCAGGCACAATTAAATATTATACATACAATATTAACTGCTACTGACAAATGAAAACATAACTATAATATTAGCTGATAACTGATAATGTGTCAATATGTTATTTATCGCCAACACTAGTGACAGTGATGTAACATCCGATGCTGATGATAAAACCATCTACTGTCGCTATGGTTACCGTCAAACAGCTGGGTTTCCATGCACACGTTTTTACGCGAATTTTGCGATATTGCATAAAGAAATGTGAATAAACGCACTCTGATCAAGTTCCTTAGTTCTCCATTTCTATTTTCCGCCAGTTTCTCCAAACTGGCAGCTGTGCTCTCTTGAATACATGATGGAAATGCTGCTTTTTTCCCCCGCAAATTGTTTTGCCAATTTTTTCCACAAATTAAATTCACAAACATTATTGTGCTATTGACGATGTGCCATGCTGTATTCATCATAACAGAAAGCACTTGAGAGATCTACAGTCAATACAGTGAGCTGTCAAAACTAGCCGAGACTAAACTCAGATCAGATGCTAGCTCAGGACGCAGATGTAATAGATCACTCACTCAAACTGACACATAATTACTAATTAAAGCAACACGCAACTACACGTGCATTTTATAAAGCGGAGAGTTCAGGTGCTTGATTCCGATTGGCTGAGCCGCGTTCGAAGCTGTTGTAAATTACTCTACAACACACACCTTTGTTTACTTTCTTGCTCGACAACCACAACTGTTTCTGAGGCGCTACATTGTTTGGTGGAAGAATACTGTGTTTATTAATATCATTACACTTTATTTGCTCTGCTTTATTTTGTGAAACCTTACTACGTATATAACCGTTTTATAAAAGCAATAAGCCTTGTGTAGCCGTGGTTTACAGTGAATTTATAACAGCTTCGTGTCGTGCCTAACAATGCCCCTTAGCTGTTATAAATTCACTGTAAACCACGGCTACACAAGGCTTATTGCTTTTATATATATATGTGTAAATACATTTATATTTGACAGTCCAGGGCTGTTCAACCTAGGGTCCGAGGAAATGTTCATAGATGTTCAAAAAATTACATTTAAGGTAAATAAAGAAAAAATCTATTAAAATAATTTAAATTAGACTAAAACAAACAACAGATATATAAATAAACGTAATTAGATACATTTAACAAATAAATACATTTTAGATTTAAATAAATAAATAAAAAATATATAGAAATTTTATTAAAATAATAAATATTAATCATACACACACACGTACACACTCACTCACACACACACGTACACACACACGTACACACACACACACACACACACACACACACACCCGTACACACTCACACACACACACCCGTACACACTCACACACACACACCCGTACACACTCACACACACACACCCGTACACACTCACACACACACACCCGTACACACTCACACACACACACCCGTACACACTCACACACACACACCCGTACACACTCACACACACACACCCGTACACACTCACACACACACACCCGTACACACTCACACACACACACCCGTACACACTCACACACACACACCCGTACACACTCACACACACACACCCGTACACACTCACACACACACACCCGTACACACTCACACACACACACCCGTACACACTCACACACACACACCCGTACACACTCACACACACACACCCGTACACACTCACACACACACACCCGTACACACTCACACACACACACCCGTACACACTCACACACACACACCCGTACACACTCACACACACACACCCGTACACACTCACACACACACACCCGTACACACTCACACACACACACCCGTACACACTCACACACACACACCCGTACACACTCACACACACACACCCGTACACACTCACACACACACACCCGTACACACTCACACACACACACCCGTACACACTCACACACACACACCCGTACACACTCACACACACACACCCGTACACACTCACACACACACACCCGTACACACTCACACACACACACCCGTACACACTCACACACACACACCCGTACACACTCACACACACACACCCGTACACACTCACACACACACACCCGTACACACTCACACACACACACCCGTACACACTCACACACACACACCCGTACACACTCACACACACACACCCGTACACACTCACACACACACACCCGTACACACTCACACACACACACCCGTACACACTCACACACACACACCCGTACACACTCACACACACACACCCGTACACACTCACACACACACACCCGTACACACTCACACACACACACCCGTACACACTCACACACACACACCCGTACACACTCACACACACACACCCGTACACACTCACACACACACACCCGTACACACTCACACACACACACCCGTACACACTCACACACACACACCCGTACACACTCACACACACACACCCGTACACACTCACACACACACACCCGTACACACTCACACACACACACCCGTACACACTCACACACACACACCCGTACACACTCACACACACACACCCGTACACACTCACACACACACACCCGTACACACTCACACACACACACCCGTACACACTCACACACACACACCCGTACACACTCACACACACACACCCGTACACACTCACACACACACACCCGTACACACTCACACACACACACCCGTACACACTCACACACACACACCCGTACACACTCACACACACACACCCGTACACACTCACACACACACACCCGTACACACTCACACACACACACCCGTACACACTCACACACACACACCCGTACACACTCACACACACACACCCGTACACACTCACACACACACACCCGTACACACTCACACACACACACCCGTACACACTCACACACACACACCCGTACACACTCACACACACACACCCGTACACACTCACACACACACACCCGTACACACTCACACACACACACCCGTACACACTCACACACACACACCCGTACACACTCACACACACACACCCGTACACACTCACACACACACACCCGTACACACTCACACACACACACCCGTACACACTCACACACACACACCCGTACACACTCACACACACACACCCGTACACACTCACACACACACACCCGTACACACTCACACACACACACCCGTACACACTCACACACACACACCCGTACACACTCACACACACACACCCGTACACACTCACACACACACACCCGTACACACTCACACACACACACCCGTACACACTCACACACACACACCCGTACACACTCACACACACACACCCGTACACACTCACACACACACACCCGTACACACTCACACACACCCGTACACACTCACACACACACGCACACACACCCGTACACACTCACACACACCCGTACACACTCTCACACACACACACACCCGTACACACTCTCTCACACACACACACACACACGCACGCACGCAGAGCACACACACACACACCCCCACACACTCACTCACACACACACACACACACACACCCGTACACACTCTCTCACACACACACACACACACACACCCGTAAAAATAATAAAAAAAAAAAAATTTATTCTATATTTTATTATTTGAGACACTCACTGCTCAGCGCTGATGTCACACTCTCTCACACACACACACACACACACACCCGTAAAAATAATTTAAAAAAAAAAAATTTATTCTATATTTTATTTTATTGTCTTCATTATTCATGCCAACAAAGTCCTTCAGATGTAACTGTTTGAGACACTCACTGCTCAGCGCTGATGTATTCCTCCTCGATGGGCTGACAGGCCACTTTCCCGATCCGCACTCCGTTCTGGATGTCTTTGAACTGAAGGCCCAGATTCTCTCCGCTGATGGTCAGTCTGGTTCCTCCCTGCCGCGGGCCGGTCTCAGGAAACAACTGCACCACGACAGATACACAAATTACACTTTTTTTGCATGAACTACACCTTGAAAACAATTCACAGAGACATAGACATGAAGGAAAACATCAGAACCGAGTGCATCGGCAGCCATAGAGACCTTCAGCCAAACACAAGCGCAGAAGCAAACACAAACGGGTAATTGGTTTCAGAGGGACTGCTTTAATTTAACATTCACACATTTTTACAGATAGACGGATGAAAATACGAAAGCGCAGCTTGAGAGAGAGTAAAGCAGAGGAACAGAGAGAGAATAGGTGAACATCTTCTGAACAGATGGCTCTCGGAGCGCCTATGGTGTGCTAATAATCCACGTGATAAATTAATTCTACTCCAAATTAAATTAACACCTAATCTAATGAGTAAAAGACGACAGCGGCACCGCACAGAGAGAGCGCGAGCATGAGAAATCGAACGAGGAGAACAAAAGGAGTTTAATTAACACAAGGGGGTGTAAATTTAGTAAGAAGATCTTTTAAAAGTTAATATTCCGTCGACAGGAGAACTTGCAACTCGATGTAACGCCACAGAAAATCTGCTTCCAGAGCAACAGAGAGCGAGGAACAAAGAACTGAAGGAAGAAGCAAGAAAACTTATGATATCAAGGGCTTGTAATGTGAAAATGACTAAATAATTATTTAGTAGTATTTCACTTTTTTTTTAAAGAAACATTTTAATAAACATTACTATTGCAATAAAAAAATTTTTTTTTTTATATGTAAATGAAATATAATTTGAATACTACTACTAATAAATATTTACTACTACTATTATTATGATTATTATTATTAAAAACAATACAAATATTTACATTAAAAAATTAAATAAAAACATATTGCAATACTATTGTTTTACTGTAAATTAAAAACGAGTGTAACCAATAATAATAATAATAATTAGCTTTTATTTTGGTGGAAACCACAGGGAGACCTTAAAACTTCTGTTTTGTTGACAATAGCTTTATACACAGGTTTGAAAATCTAATTAATTTTGATTGATTGTTTATAATTTAGCGTGAAGCCAGTGACCACAGCTATATTCATAGAGACCAGGAAAAATAGAAAAAGTAAATAAACTGAAGAAAACATCAAATAGAAAAACTTTTATAACAGGTTTTAGAGTTCATCTTTGAGCCCTGGTTTGCAGTAGCTCACCCTGGTGATGCGCGGGTGCATGCAGCGGCTGTTTCCGGCGCTCGCGTGCATCCAGGTGTGTTCCTGCGGAGCGCATTCCTGCCGCAGAGAGCACTTCTTGTCCTGAACACACCAGCCGCACTCGAAGCTGGGGTCGGCCTTCAGACACAAACCACAGCTCTCCCGCAACGCGTAACACTTATACAGGTGCGCTGCAGAGAGGAAGAGAGCTTCGCTTACGATTCATGGACAAGAGGAAACTCTGCTCATTATCTAAATCTCATGCTGCATCCCATTCAACAGGATGATGGCCTTTCCAGGAAACTCAGATCTTCAACGACACTGTCAAGGGTTTCCAAACTGATTCCAGGGAAATATTCACAGAGAAAATAAATAAATAAATTCCAATGATAATAAATAATAGTATAAAAAAACAAAGATTAACGTAAATGTAGATAAATATATACAAAGACACATTTTTAGAAATAAATAAATAAATAAAATAATAATAGATTAAAACAAACAAACAAATAAATGCTAGCTTTAAGGAAATTAATAGATAAATTAAAATTAGATTAAAAATATAAATAAGTAAATTAATAAATAAACAATAAATATTAGATTAAAATAAACAAGAATAACTAAATTATTAAAATAACTAAATAAACAAAGGTTAAAATGAATAAGCATTTAACAGTACAGTCCTATAATGAATAAATCAAATGTAATATTAAATTAATAGAAGCTAAATATTTTTCTAATAAACATTTTTATAGCATAATTTGGGTCTTTATACAGAAAACAGTATCGTTGGCTTTTTAAATGTAAGATTTTTAAGGGTGCTTTGCACAAAGATGATCATATTTGGGTGTCTGTGGCATATAAATGAAACAACGTATCTATCGTATCTATCAATTAAAGTGCCAAGCTAATGGTAACACTGCCATTTTGTTTCTCTCTACGCTGTATTCTAAGCCTAAATTGGTCAGAAGAGATATGAAGTAGAATTATCCCACATCTGACTGTGAAGGGATGACAGCATGAGTTCTAAATGATGCCAGCATTATGAATCATGAGTAACAACACGCCTGCAGAGCTGAAGGACAGGAATCATTTATTACAACACTGCATCTGCTTTTCCTGCTTACAAACTGTAGAGAATGTGAAGCGTGCTTGTTTATACACGCAGACGATGCTTTAAAACATTTACAGATGCTGCATCTCTCTGCTGCAGCATCCTGTGGCGGTTGCTAGGCTACCGGCTACAGTGCGCCGCAGTGGTCGCCATGGTTACCTTGGATGTTGTGAGGGTTGTCAATGATGAAGTTTCCATTCCACACAACAGACAGATCAACGGGAAGATCGCTGATGTCACTTCCTTCATAGTTATACTGCAACACAACAACAAACAACATTTAACTCAATCCAACACATAAATACATTTAACTAGATTCGAGTGGTGTTTGCCTGTGAAAGACTCACTAACATGGTGCTTAGGTGATGCCAGACGGGTACTTTAACATGTAAAGCATCTCCTCAGGCGACCGTGAGGCCGTTCTTGACCTCTACTCTGTTATTTTACTGGTTTATTAATATGATATTATTTATTTAAGAGCTGGGACGATGCACGTACACTGCACACAGTGAAGGACGCTCGCTAATAAGGGTTTACAAAACCATGTCCTTCTGAACTCGTGTCTTTGGTCACCAGCAGAAATCAACCTCCCGCGTCCTTTCACTCGCCCTTAACTCTCATTAAAGTTTCAGTGAGTCTGTTCTCCAGCGGACGTCTTCCCAAGACAAACATCTGCTCTCATTTAACATCATTGCTATTTTCTCATAACACTACAGGTCCAGAGAGGAGGTGCAGGTGTGTGTGGGTGTGTTTTTATGGATAAAGAGAAACCAGTGCTTTTGAAAATACAATGAAACACCATTCGTTACTCATTTTATTTCCGTAATGTCAAAAAGTAAATATGATACAACAACAAGAATCAATATTTGCATTATTTGCATTAACACATTTAGTGCTGGTATTAACTGTATAAATTACATGTAATCTGGATTACATAATCAGATTCCAAAAATTAAGTACGTGTAATAAGCTTACATTACATTTATCAGACTATAGTTACTTTATTGATTACATGATTATTCAGACAATAGCAATAAATGATTCATAATGTATTGATTTCCCTTATTTCAACATTGCTTCAACTACTAATGAACACATTAATATTTCAGTTAACACTAACAGTGGGATAGTTAACCATGTACTACTATACGCACAAATTCACATTAAATCTTATTTACATATAACGCAGGGCTGTGCAATTGTTTGTTTTTTTGCCAGCTGAACCTCTTTCACTAATATATCTACTTGAAGTGCCCCTGAGATTTTAAGGTAGCACGTTAATAATTAAGTAATGCATTTGTATATTCACAGTTCTGAACGATTCTAAATGCTGATAAACGATTTAGGTCAAAAGTAATCTAAAAGTAGTCTGATTATATTACCTAAAATATGTACTGTAATGGATTACGTTACTAACCACAATTTTTGTCATGTAATTTGGAATCTGTAAAGGACTGCACTTCATAAGAAATCTACCCAGCACTTAATATATTTAAATAGATTAAATCATTCTTTTTTAATAGATTTAATAAATCAGAATAAGGTTTGTTGGCTGTGCTGAAGTCACAACATCCCAGACCTGCGGCATGGATGAAAAACGACAGGAGAGGAGGAATATTTGCGTGTGTGTGAGTGTGAGAGTGTGTGTGAGAGAGTGTGAGTGTGTGTGTGAGAGTGTGTGTGTGTGTGTGTGTGTGTGTGAGAGAGAGAGAGAGAGATGGAGTCAGCAGGACTCACATGAGAAAACACACAGAACACACGTCTGAACCCGCGAGAGATCGACAGCATGAATCACTGAATAGAGATTAATGAAGGAGCACTACAGCGCTTCACCGCGGTACCTCCCTCTGAGAGAAGAGAGAAGCGCATTTAAGACAGACACACAACACACAGGAATAAATAAATGAAATGCTTCAGAAAGAGAGAGAGAGATTCTGTAGAAGGCACGCTTAGATACTTGCTTCTTTTGAGAGCAGACCTGCATTGAGTTGTTAGAAAGCAAAGCTCTCTGAAACACACACACACACACACCACAGAGATTTCAAAGAGCACTAGAACAGAACATACTCTGAGGGGAAAAAAACTATGTGAGGCTGAGGTGCTGTGGATGAGTGCCAGGGCATCGCTATGCAGTTTGGTAGGTTGTTCTCAGTGGTTTTGACATGTTGCTAAGTGGTTGCTAGGGCATTCTGGATATACTTACTGTCTCACCCTCTGTGATATTCTGGTCTGTAAATATGCCACAAATCACTAACCCACATATAAGCGATGATAACAGTGATGCTGTCCATCGGATAAAACACACACTCATCTGTCATTCATTATTTGCATTTGCACTCATGAGCCACGGATAATTAACTAGATACTAACGATTTGGTCTCTCATTAGCTAGGAAATGAAAAATGATTTATGGTCTGAACATGAGCACTGCTCTGTCTTACATGTATTTTATAGTAATTAATTCACCCCGCAGGCTGCAGCCGTGCGATCGATTTATTTGGCGAGAGACTGACGCTTTTGAGCAGCCGGTTAACCTCTCACCGGCGTGGGAAGGCGAGTGCTCGTCTAATTAAATAAACGAGAGCTGACGCGGCAAGGCTGAAGAGGACAATGTGTATGAGTGTGTGTAAGCAGCTGCATCAAATGATAATCACTGGAAAGAGTTTGATTTCATTTACTAATATACGTGTTCTATATAAAGAGAGCACAGCCACCCACTGCAGAACACATGCTTCCTATTTCCGCATCTCACCAAGATTATTATCATTAACCAAAACCATTACAAAGATGAAAACCAGCAGTGAAAAATAAATTGTTGGCTGGCAACTGGAGGCTGCTAAACAATAAATGCATGCATCAATAAATGCATAAACAAGTGAATAAAAGCAAGCATGCATAAATAAATAAGTGCATAAATGCAAACATGCATAAACAAATAAATGCATAAATAAGTGAATAAAAACAAGCATGCTTAAACAAATAAAGGCATAAATAAGTGAATAAAAACAAGCATGCTTAAACAAATAAAGGCATAAATAAGTGCATACATGCAAATATGCAGAAACAAATAAATGAATAAATAAGTGAATAAAAACAAGCATGCAAAAACAAATGCATAAATTATTCATGCATGAACAAATAAAGGCATAAACAAGTGCATAAATGCATGCATGCATAAGTAAACAAATAAACGCATAAATGCATGCATTACAGACAAAAATCAATGTATATAATTAAACAAGATGTGCTCATCTGATATTTACTACATCCTGTGCTGTAAAACTAAAACGTATAATGAAGTTTCTGAACAATTGAAACTAAATAAAATGAGATTGAACTTAAAAAGCAAACTCCAAAAAAGAAATAAAAATACAAAGTAGTGAACCTTTCAAAGCTATAATAAGCCAAGTCATAGTTTCTTTCTTTTGTCTTGTTGATCTGATCTTCACACAGTCACGGCAGTAATCATATGTTTGGCGGTGGGAGTCTCATGTGGGACGCTGAAGGATGTTGATTTAGTGATTCAGCTGATGGTTTAATGATCTTGTCCTTCCTCTGACCCTGGCTATTGTGTCCTGAAGCGGGACCCTTGCTGCTCCGGGGATGTTGTAACATGGACCCCTGTGGGCAAATGTCTCAATTCTCCCAAAGCAAATAAATATTAAAATAAAAGCGTGTGCTTATATCAAGCTAACCTAATTCAGACCAATTTATTTGTTGTTCATTCAAATTTGAGATATACACATAAAATCCAACCGAGTACAGAACAATGCAATAAATTAAATACTCTGATAATGCTGTTGTAAGCTTAACTGTGGTAAAATTATGGCTTTTTGTTTTCCACTTAAACTTCATTTAAGAGTGAGAGAATAATGCATCATTCGGACTCATCTTCATACAATAACTATCATTAAAATAATATTACTCTCAAGTCCCTCCACATTCAATTGTAAACTTTATTTCTCCTAAGTGATTAATGATTTAAAGCAGTTCTATATCTGCTGTCCCCACACACACACACACACACACACACACACACACACACACACACACACACACACAGGATCAGGTGCAGTGAGTTTCTAAAAGCCTCTGCTGTTCCTGAACAGCCCCTGGCTACAGTCTCTCTCTCTCCTCATTCTCTCTTGCTTCATTTTTCTTTACCGTAGTATCTATTACTGCTGTGTCGCTCTCACACTGTAATTAATCATCTTTTTTTTATCGGTGTCTCCTCTAATTGGTTCTCATCAGAACTCTGCTGCACTTCACAACACACACACACACACACACACACACACACACGCACTCACACTCATGAGAGCCGCTCTATTCGTTTCTATTCTCCTCCCAGCCTGTTTTCTGACAGACTGAAAGAGCTTCATAAAGGAAGATGAATATTGAGCTGATATTGTACGTCAGACGTGTCTTCAGGGACAAATGCAGCAACGTGATTACCAAGCATGTGTAATGCAGCCACAGAAAGATACGGTTAACTTATGTTTCATTTAAAAAAATATATATTTATAAATCGATCCAGAGATTATATATTAATATTTTTATTAATAATTTTATGGATAAATGATTCCTCACTACTATTATTAGTAGTACTATTATAATTAACACACACACACACACACACACACACACACGCACTCACACTCATGAGAGCCGCTCTATTCGTTTCTATTCTCCTCCCAGCCTGTTTTCTGACAGACTGAAAGAGCTTCATAAAGGAAGATGAATATTGAGCTGATATTGTACGTCAGACGTGTCTTCAGGGACAAATGCAGCAACGTGATTACCAAGCATGTGTAATGCAGCCACAGAAAGATACGGTTAACTTATGTTTCATTTAAAAAAAAATATATTTATAAATCGATCCAGAGATTATATATTAATATTTTTATTAATAATTTTATGGATAAATGATTCCTCACTACTATTATTAGTAGTACTATTATAATTAGTATTACCAGTTTTATTCAGCAAGGTTGCATTACATTTATCAAAAGAGACAATAAGGACTTTTGTAATAATATCTATTTAATAAATGCTATTCTTTTGAACTTTTGAATCCTGAAAAATAAAATGTATCACGGTTTCCAGAAAAATATTGTGCAGCACAACTGTTTTCATCATTGATAATAATCAGAAATGTTTCTCGAGCAGCAGATCAGCATATTATACTGATTTCTGAAGATCATGTGACACTGAAGACTGGAGTAATGATGCTGAAAATACAGCTGCGCATCACAGAAATACATTACATTTTACTATATATTCACATAGAAAACAGCTATTTTAAATTGTTATATTTTTCATGATTTTTCCAGCATGTTTGATCAAATAAATGAGCGGAAGAGATACACAATAGTGTATATACTAAGCTCAAAAACACATTTGTCATCATCTAGCTTGACAGCCCTTCAAACCACATTTCCCATGAGCCCCTCTCACTTCCTGCGAGTGCAGCTTTATCCAGTTAGAGGAATGCCAGCTGTGGTTTTCCCATGCATCCGAGCGCCAGCTCACGATCCCAGCGGTTCAGACGCCACGAGGGAGGAGTGTGTTTATGTGTAATGCTTACTGATGCAGTTTTTGGGTCGGTTCTGACCACTAGAGTGCAAGAAGAGCCTTCAGATGGAAACCACAAGAACACAATACAACCCAATCGTCCAGAGAGAAACACGCAGCCAAACCGAGACAACGAGAAGAGCTCGAGTCCAAAAACACACGCCCATCTACACAGACACAAGCTGTTTATAATGCTCAAACTCTGCCAAATAAGTTTCTGCTTTCAACTAACGGACAGCAGCACGAATCCTCCACCATCTGTGCTGCTTCAACAAAACAATAAGACACTGTGTGTGTGTTTGGATATACATACTGTTCTCATCTGCCACGCTTCTTATTAGATCAATGCGCCGGTTATTAAGTATGTTTGCAACAGTGTGTAGGAATAACACAAGTTCACTATAATCTATGCACTCTGGATGAATAACCCATATCACACACATGCACATGCCGAGGACGGGGGATTAATCATAGATCATCATTGCATTGATCAGCATGCGTTATCAGGAGCGTCACATGCACTGGAGTGTGTGTATGTACATGTGTGACTCTGATATCATCATGTGATTTAGATGGTGGGATTCAATCTAACTTAACGTGATTTCATCTGAAAATAACAGTTTAACTGCTTTCTTATTTAACATGCTGAATCAATGATATGAAAGTGAAGATTATATCATCTTAATTCATCACTGTGAGTTACTTTATGCAAGTGCGTGAACGCAAACTCATATCCAAGATCAATTTCATTTGTTGCTGCCACATGACATCTGAAATGTGTTGGACTACAATTAACATCTGCATTATCAGCACTGCCACAAGAGGCGCTATAGGGAACATTATACAGTCTTTCAAAAGAGCCTAATGCATAAAGGTAAGATTTATTTTTTTTTTTAATTGAGAGAAGTGTTTTCTGCTCACCAAAGCTGCATTTCTTTGATTTAAAAAAACATGTTAAAGTAAAAAATATTGTGAAATATTACAAATATGTTTTCTATGTGAATATATTTGAAAATGCAATTTATTCTTGTGATGCACAAATTTTCAGCATCATTACTCCAGTCTTCTGCGGAAGATTATTTCAGCCGCATAAAAGAGAGAAAAAAAACATGCTTTAGTAAATCATATTTATGAGATTAAAAATCCTAAATATGATATTTTTTAAAAAGGCAAAATTATGAGACACTAAATCGTAATTATGAGAATGATGACATAAAAAGTCAAAACTGAGACTGAGAAAAAAAACATTTTTTCTAATAGCTGCATCTTTTTGTGGCATAATTTTGACTTTATATCTCATAATTATGATTTACCAAAGCATGATTTTTTTCTAATGTGGCAGAAATGGACTTCCATAAGTGTCACGTGATGCTTCAGAAATCAGTATAATATGCTGATTTGCTGCTCAACAAACATTTCTGATTACTATCAATGTTGAAAACAGTTGTGCTGCTGAATATTTCTGTGGAAACTGTGATGCATTTTATTTTTCAAGAGTCACAGATTGGGTTGCAAAAAACTGGGAAATTTCCAGTAAATTTCAGAAATATTCCAGAAATTTGTGAAACTTTCCAGGATTTTTGGAAATATTCCAAGGATTTTTGGAAAGTTTCTGGAATTTTTTTTCAAACTTTTGAACGGAACAAACCTGAAAAGTGAAAGACTTTAGTAGGTTTCTGTCTCGATAAACAGCTGCTTGTGTTGATGCTCCAGTGAGATGATGTGTGAAACTCACGGTGGTTTTCTGGCACTGGATGCTGGAGCTGTTGAAGCGCAGCGCCGTCACGCTCTGCGTCTCGCCCTGGATGTGGAAGATGCACTCGTAGTTCCTCTGACCGGACTGAGGCTGTGGAAGGTTGTGTGCCGACAGTGTGATGGGCTTCGGGACGCCGACGGGGATGAAGATCTGAGTCGACGGCAGAATCTGAGGACAGTCCTGTGAAAACAAGACCAGCATCTGTTATCATCAGCTGACTCAAACACTTCTGGAAAGGGGCATAATTCTTACTGAAACAACAAAACACAGGAAGGACATCGAGCGATCAGTCGTCCAGACCAGCTGACATGTTTGACGTTTGCTTAAACAAGCCTGATGGGGAACATATGGAGCAATGTCACGCAAAGACCTGCAGGAGAAACGAGCTGGACGCCGACATTATCTGGAGAATATCCCAGAATACCTCACTGCTCTGTGTGTGTGTGTGTGTGTGTGTGTGTGTGTGAGAGAGTATGTGTGTATGAGAGAGTGCGTGTGTATGAGAGAGTGCGTGTGTGAGTGCGAGTGTGAGTGCGAGTGTGTGCGAGTGTGTGTGTGTGTGTGTGTGAGAGTATGTGTATGTGTGTATGAGAGAGTGCGTGAGTGTGAGTGCGGGTGCGTGTGTGTGTGTGTGTGTGTGTGTGTGTGTGTGAGAGAGTATGTGTGTATGAGAGAGTGCGTGTGTATGAGAGAGTGCGTGTGTGAGTGCGAGTGTGAGTGCGAGTGTGTGCGAGTGTGTGTGTGTGTGTGTGTGAGAGTATGTGTATGTGTGTATGAGAGAGTGCGTGAGTGTGAGTGCGAGTGTGTGTGTGTGTATACACTTGAGGCAAACATGAGACACTTTTGTTTGCCTCAAGTGTACATTTAGCAGGTGTCAAGGGATCAAGAGGACAAAACCAAGAGCAGGCATTCCTCCAGGCGTCTAGACAGCAATCCCTCCTCAAACCGAAGGAAATTCTCCTGATGTGATTCTGATTTCATCCATAAACTGACAGTATTTTTGGTAACAGCGCTGGCTTCCTGTCTTTTGCTTATTTAGCGTAAAGAGTGACCACAGCAGCGTCCGGTCAGCCAGTAAACCACAGCAACCTTACAGACGTAAACGAGCAATGAGGAAGGATGTTTGCTGAATAAGTGTTCAAAACGTTCCACCGGGATTTTTAGAAAGCCTGGATATTTTTGAAGGGCTTCTGCAGAAGCAAACCTTGAGCTTTGTGTGGCCAAACAACGATGGCTATACCACGTTCATCATGATCCTTTAGTCAAAGAAAATAATAAAACAATCCTTCATAGAAGGGCATACAGTACCATTCAAAAGTTTGGGGTCAGTAGGATTGCTTTAAGAAGAAACTTAATACTTTTATTCATCAAGGATGCATTAATTCGATCAAAAGTGACAGTGAAGACATTTATAATGATTTCTATTTCATATAAATGCTGTTCTTTTGAACTTTCTATTCATCTGTGAATCCTGAAAAATAAAATGCATCACGTTTTCCACAAAACAATATCGTGCAGCACGACTGTTTTCAACATTGATGATAATCAGAAATGTTTCTCGAGCAGCAAATCAGCATATTATACTGATTTCTGAAGATCATGTGACACTGAAGACTGGAGTAATGATGCTGAAAATACAGCTGCGCATCACAGAAATAAATTACAGTTTAACAGAGATTCACATAGAAAATACCTATTTTAATTTGTAATAATATTTCACAATTTTCACTGTATTTACTATTAATATGCATTATATTTACTATTTTCTGATCAAATAAATGCAGCATTTGAATGGTTTTGTGTGCACAAACAATTATTAACTCTGCAGCAAAAGCAGCTCAAAGACTATTGGTTTTACTTTATCTATGCCATACCTGCTCTGAAAATATCATATCTCCCACCATGAAACATTAATATTTGGTCCGGTAAGCAGCGGCCCGGAGCACAAGCACCATAAAATCCACTTTGAACACAGCTTTGTGCAATAAATGGAAAACGAGCCGTAATATGACTTCAAGAAGCCCGTCAGAAAGCCACCGATCATCCTCAAGTCAGTGTGCTGAACTCATTTAAATGTTTAAATTCAATTGATTTAAAGTAAATGGCCTCATTTAAATATCTCCGTGTTAAATTGAATGGAAAGCAAACGTCGTTTAGATGTCAGAGCTCTTCAGACGAGGATCTGTTCCCTAGTGAGCCGCCGGTGCTGTCTACAGAGGGAGCGTCTTCAAAGACTGCATCCTAACTGAAGTAGAGCCTCAAAAGCAACTGATATAAAGAACACAAGACTCTACTAGCAAATTAACATGTTGCTATGCTAAAAAAACTTGATCATTAAAGCATAAATACACAGCACACACAATTATTAGGTGCAACTGAATTACTTTTTCATATTAAATGAAGAAAGTCAATATTTCTCTAGGCTCTGTCTGCTATCTTGGATGCTTTTTTGCTGTCTTCAGACTCCTTTGGGAACTTCCAGCCTACAAGTTTGGAAATGTGAGTTTGCTCAGTGAAAAAATAAAGCGATGCAATGGGAAACTCTGTATTTAGTTCTCTCTTTTTCAATAACTGACAAAGACAAGAAGCTTTATAGTGCTAATTCAACTAAATGAAGAGCAAAGGCTGAGCATTAGGTGTGTCATTGATGTTTTGAGTATTTTGTTATACTTGCAGTGGCACAGAAAATGAATTAATAAATGCAGTTGTGTCGCACAGACCTGTCGTCTCAAAATTCAATAAAATGAGTAATAGTTACTGTAAAACTTATGGTTATTCTTCATCAACAATAAACAATATTTGAATTAATTATTTGCACAGTCAAAATGTACAATTACAACTTTTTGATTTATTTAATCAATATCAGTCAGTGTTATTAATGTTTACCAAAATGATTTTAATCGTTTTAGTTATTGAAATAAATCTAAAATATAATAGAAATATGACATGAAAACTTCAACTAAAATTAGAAATGGTGTCTTGGCAGTTAACGGAAATAAACTAAGTTATAATAAAACTAAAACTGAAATAATAAATTAAAGCTTAATAGAAATATATTTTAAAAAGACAATTCACAAAACAAAATTATCAAAAAGCAAACAAATTAAAATTTAAAATATAAACATAAAAGGTAATTCAAAACATGAATAAATAATATAATAGTAAATAAATAATAAAATATAAATATTACATGAAAAACTTAAACAAAAATCAGAAATGTTGCCTTGGCAATTAACGGAAATAAAATAAGTTATAATAAAACTAAAACTGAAATTATAAATTAAAGCTTAATAGAAATATTAAAAAAAATAATACAAAATAAACATGACAAGTTCACAAAACAAAATTACCAAAAAGCAAACAAATTACAATTGAAAATATAAACATAAAAGGTCATTCAATACATTAATAAATAATATAATAGTATATAAATAATCAAATATAAATATTACAAAAAAAAACTTAAAAAATCTGAAATGTTGCCTTGGCAAATAACTGAAATAAAATAAGTTCTAAAACTAAAACCGAAATAAAAAATAAATTAAAGCTAAATAGAAATATTAAATGACAAATTCACAAACTAAAATTACGAAAATTTTAAATAAAATTGAAAATAATAAAGCTAATTCAAAATATTCATAATACTAGAATTATACTGATTCCAACTATTTTCCAAGAGTCACGATTCACTAATTAACGCTTCCAACTTCAAATCCAGTAACCGTGGTGTTACTTGTGTTTCACACCTCATTCGCATGATTTATGACTCACCGCAATGCATTCTGGGATTGCCTTTCAGTGAAGGAAACAATGAGACCTCGCTATAGAATTCAACAGAAACTAGTTATCTTACAAGACAGCACAGAGCTGCTGCCTATCTTTTGGACCCGGCTCTGCATCAGGACACCAATGAGGCCTAAAAATACAGTCTAGGTAGGCAGCGCACCAGCGTACGGAGCAGACTCGCTAAAAATAACCAGTGATGCATATAAATGTGAACGTGTGAGAGAATGCATGCTGGAAAGAAGGTGTCGGCCAAGAACAAAGGAAGAGAAAGAGCGAGAGAAGACAGGAGAGGAAGTAATCACTCTGATAAAGTCATTTCTCTGCACCTCCCTCTCTCTTTCTCTTCTCCTCCTCTGGTTTAATTATTCAAAGTGGATTAGATCTGCGCTTCAGCTGCCCAGCGATGAATATTACACAGACGCAGAGAGAGAGAAAGAGAGGGGAAAGATACAACAGGGTGGCAGATATGAACTGAGAAGAAAGGAACAGAGCAGAGAGGGGAAAAAAGCTGAAAACGACAGACATGCTTGAATGTCGGCATGCTGGAGCAGAGAATTGTGGGTAATGGGGTCAGAGGTGATGCTAAAGGCCATGTGACCCGTTTACAAGGTCTCTCTGGAATGCAGGCGCTGTAGTCATGACGACTGGCGTGTTTCACAGCACACATGTGATAAAACTCCCTCACTTCAGCCTGATCGACTTTAACCGGCTGTCACTCGTTGTCTGGTTGTTCTGCGGCTCTCAAACAGAGAGTCGGGGAGATAAGAAAGAATCCTACACGAGGAATATCAGCGCGTCGTGACAGGAAAAGTGAAAGAACCGACAGCGTAAAAGCAAATCGTGTGTTAGAAATGAAACGCAGACTCTTTCTGCCGCACTTATTCTAATCTTTATCATCTCGGAGCCTCTAACAGACACCATCACTGATATATTCTTGCTTTTATACTCGAATGGAGAACAAACGCTCAGCACAGACCTTCAGAGGTGCAGAAAAGACGAATGCATTTGCACAATTAAGCGCCGAATTTGGCAGGTACATAAAATCCCCAGTAACTCAACTTAAGTACAGACGTCAACATGATTTACATTAAAAACAAAAGTGGCTGTGCATTCGGAGTTTTATTTTTTTAAGAAATTAATACTTTTATTGATCAAGGATGCATTAAATTGATGAAAAGTGACAGTAAAGACATTTATAATGTTACAAAAGATTTTGAAAATATGCTTAATAAATGCAGTTTTTTTTATACTTTCTATTCATCAAAGAATTCTGAAGAATAAAATGCATAATGGTTTCTACATAAATATTGTGCAGCACGACTGTTTTCAACATTGATAATAATCAGAAATGTTTCTCGAGCAGCAGATCAGCATATTATACTGATTTCTGAAGATCATGTGACACTGAAGACTGGAGGAATGATGCTGAAAATACAGCTGCGCATCACAGAAATACATTACAGTTTAACAGATATTCACATAGAAAACAGTTATTTTAACTTGTAATAATATTTCACTATTTTTTTACTGTATTTGATCAAATAAATACAGCATTGATAAGCAGAAGAGACTTTTGAATGGCAGTGTAAATCACAAATAATTCTTTATATTACAGTAGATTGCATGGAATGAACTTGCACTGGGATTTCTTATAAATTATTTTAAACAATTTGCACTCATAAACACTGATTTCTAGCCAAATGAAATTTTAATATGAGCTAAGCTATAGTCAAAAATGAATGTTTGCATGACATTTCCATGACATCAAAGCCTAGAAATCACCATTTTCAAATGTCCCCATGACTAAACATGTAAAATGTTTCATTTCTTCCTGGTGAGATCATTTTAAAAACATTCATAAAAAATGTTTTGCATAAAACCTCTGCCTAGTGTTATTAAAACTGTGGTAAAATATCTTACGGGTATAATTTCAAAGCCAGTAATTTATGTTTCATTGGCAGATAGCAAACAGATTTCAGGAAAATACTTATTCTGGCAAATGTGCATGAACTGACTCAAACGTAGTTTATTAGATGCATAAAACCACACTGTCTGATTGGCTGAGGAACCTTCCTTCCGCCAACGCCTTTCCTTCCCGCGGCCCACGCTTTATTTTCCACCTCTTCCCTGCTTCTGTCTCTCTGTCTTTCTCTCTCTCTCTCTCTCTCTCTCTCTCAGCCAGAGCTCTGGTGAAACACATGGCGTCACATCTATAATGTAATCTCCCACGTTAGTGCCAGCACCTTCCCACTCCCCTCACTCGGCTCACACTTTCTCCCTCGCACACATCTGGAGTCTATTAGAGGAAACCAGCGCGCTTCATCTGCTCTCCTAAAGGCTTTTAAAACACAGAATTATGGGAGATTCCCAGCGGACTCGCACTCAGCCAATGAGCGAGCGGCGATGATCGGACTCTATCGTCTTATCTCACTCCTCTCGCTCGCAACAGTATAACAGATCGAGTTTCTCATGAGTGAAAATCTGAGGGCGGAGGAGGAGGAAACGTGAGCGATCACACGAGAGAGATAAACACGCCGCTGAGTGTCCGAACCGGCCGTGATGATGCATCAGGTTTCCAGTGACAACTCAGTGAAAGCGAGAACAAATCAATGACAGCCAATCAGAACATATTCAGTGTTTAAACCCAATGTCAAATGCAGTTTGCAGCCCATTACACTGGCACTGTGTGATGTGTGACACTTGTATTGTGATGCACTGAAACTGGATATTAAATGAGGAGAAAACGGACGGGGACTTGATTTTATCCATCAGATCGGATTGGATGAATTGAGAGGAAATTAAATTAGGCTTGACATTTACATAGCACAGCATGTTTTACAGTAAACCGAAATTTAGCTTAACATAAAAATAGAATAAGTATTGAAAAACAACTAAAACTGAAATAAACACTAATAAAATCTATATAGACATATGTATTTTTAATAAACTATAAATGACAGACCAAAAAATTACTAAAAGTTTAATTGAAAATAAAAACAATTTATAAACTGATCAAAATATTTAAAAAAAACTATAATAGTATATCATTGATACTAAAATAAACTGCTTTTACATTTTCATAAGAAAATTCGAGTCTGTTTGCAGAAAAAAAAAATGCTATATAAATATTTATAATAATTATTAAAGTTTAATAATCAGTTACACTACACTCTAAAAAAAGATGATGCTAAATCGCACTAAAATTGGCTCGTCATCTCAGCATGTGCTTTATACTGTAACACCTATCTTTAAAGGTGCTGTACAGATTTTTTGAAAGAAATTAATATTTGTATTCATCAAGGACACATTGATCAAAAGTGCCATTAAAGACATTTCTAATGTTACAAAATATTTCTTTCTCAAATAAATGCTGTTCTTTTGAACTTTCTATTCATCTGTGAATCCTAAAAAATCAATTGTGTCACGGTTTCCACAAAAATGTTGTGCAGCACAACATTGATAATAATCAGAAATGTTTCTTGAGCATCAATCAGCATATTATACTGATTTCTGAAGATCATGTGACACTGAAGACTGGAGGAATGATGCTGAAAATACAGCTGCGCATCACAGAAATACATTACAGTTTAACAGAGATTCACACAGAAAGTTATTTTACATTGTAAAAATATTTCACATTTTTACTGTATTTTTGATCAAATAAATGCCTTTGTGAGCAGAAGAGACTTCTTTCGTAGTAATTTCTGGATGTGTTTCTTACCTCTGACATGTTCACGCGTCCCTCCTGGAAGGAGCAGTCGTTGGCGTTCTGTGTGCACAAGTGTCTGTATTTACACCAGTGACACGGGAACGAGCCGTTCACACAGGACAAGCACCTGGAGAGATACAGAACAATACAGATGAGACGCAACACACATTACAGAGTCAGAAAGCACAGCGCTCCACACGCGTCCTTGTGTTTTGACCTCACACGCTCTCATTCTGCCCATGAAAGAGTGTGAAATAATCTCTCATTCCCTCACAAAGATCCACTTTAGTAGGCGTCTCCGGTTTAAGAAAGAAAGTGAGCGATGACAAAAGAGAGAGAGATCAAAAAGACATGAGGACTTCCCATTAAAACACGAGCAGAGTAGATAAGAAAAGAGAGAGAGAAAGTGGAAATATGTGCCAAAAAAGAGTGCACTGACTTGCTGCTATTGGCAGCTGCCTTCTTAGGGAACATATTAACTAAAACACAACCTTTTAGATGACGGAACCGTACATACAGACAGAAACTCAAAATACACAAACAAGTATTAGTGAAAACGGCTCATTTTTAATTCGATTGAAGGGTCTCTCACAGACTCTGAAAGCATCTGAGGCTTCTGACTGCAATACAAAGTCATTTGTTTCAATTATTCAGTATTAAGTCCGGCAAAATTGTTCACTCAGTGACATTAACTGATGCTTTAGGACAAAGAGCTCTGACCTCATAATGGATTCAAGCATAGGGTCTAATTGACCAATCAGCCGTTGTGTTGAGAGCAGCTGTCCAATCAGAGTTGAGAAATGATTGCCTAATGAAATCAGGTATCTTAAAGAGCAGCATTCACAATGCTTTTCACAATTATTTGATTGTGTTATTAGATAAACCAGAAAAATGCAAGTTAAGAAAAAATTATATATATCTTAATTATCTATATCTATATAGATATATATATAGATTTATATATATATATATAGAGAGAGAGAGAGAGAGAGAGAGAATATATATAAATAAATAAAATATATTTTATAATTTTACATACAATAAAACAATGCTTTTAAGTTAACATCTCTGAGGATTTGATTGTTATCAGATAAAGCAGACAACTGTAATTTAAAATATAAATGTGACCTTATTTTTCTTCCTGACCCCTGCACCAATCCTGAGAGAGGGTTTAATCCCCGTCCCGTCTGGAGTGGGGCTGATTGAAGGGCTCTCTGGTTTAAGCCCCTCACGCTGAGCTCTCTTCCCCCACAGACGGGCGATGATTTCAGGGCGTCCCTGATCAGCGATCAGCAGAAACCCCCACACACACAGAAATCTAACACTCACTCTCTCATCGGGACGGTCATTTCCTTCACTCACATTCATTAAGATGCTGGGCTGTTCTAAAGCCTCCTACAAAAAGGACACCGAACACCTCCGATAGCCCTCATCACGGACAAACTCCATTTGGGTGAATCTCAAAAAAAGCGGTCAGGTCATATTTCTCCTCGAAAAGAAAGGAGAAAAGAAACTGTATTTTGCATAAAGAAAATGAAGCTTGCTTTTTCACAACCATTAAGATGTTTTGCATGAGATTGATTATTTTCATGACAATTAAGCACCTTTTTGTCTCCACATTCTCATTATCATAATGCAAATTAAGCAAATTTTCCCAAATTCTCATTATTGCAATGTAAAATGTAACTTCTGAGCTTTGTATAATTATATCCCTTCTTTATTATAATTGAATTTATTTACAAGAAAGAATGTAATTATTTGTCCAATGACAACACTACTTTACATAATTTAAATAATAATAATTTATATACAGTATGCATTTTATTATATATATATATAAACACAAATAAATAAATGACCTTTATTTTCATGATTCATGATTATGATTCTCAACTGTCATTACGTAACAACTTTTGTAACAATTGTACACACATTATCTAATGTGTGTGTCTATCTAACTAATGTACATCTGTACATCTAACTAATGTAACAATTTTTTCCCCCATTTAAATCAGCTAAAAATAAAGGTAGTACAAAAACTATCGCCTATCATACATTTTGATTGAAATCACTTTTTTGCAATAAAGCAATGAAAATAAGAATTTTGGATTACATAATTTAAAAAATACATTAAGATTTTTTTTTATTCTAAAGAAAAAGCTGTATGTGATGAATAATAAATTGAGGGAAGGAAATTATCATATTTTAATTGTTATAAAAATATCGCAAAAAAAGGCTCAAAAATAGGCTTTTCAATTGGCAAAAAAAAATCGTATTTCCTTCTTTTGATTTTAAGAGGAAATATGACCTGGAAATGTTCTTGACAGGTTTCGTGAAACTCATACACAATTTCTCTTGCTTTATTTCTTAATCATCTACAGCTTCAACAATGTCCATAATGACACTTTATTATCCAAAATACAGTCCTTTAAATTGCAGTTGCGCTTTTAGAGATGTGGACGCACTGAATAAAAAATCATGCGATTATCCAAGTACACAAGCTGGTCTTATCAGAGAAAAGCAGTGTGACCTAGTTTTAAATCTCACAGCTGATTATTTCTGCCCCGTTTCCCTCGATTTCAGATAGAGCTTCACCACATGAGTGTCTCCTTCAGAGGGAAAAATAAAATTAAAAAGAGAGGTTAATAAGATCTGCCTCTGGATGAAGAACAGCAGAGCCAGCTGCTATCTAAACACTCGTGTGTCAGGAGTTTTTGCACTTAACTGTGATAAAATCACTGAAACCTTGAGTGGCTTTCTGCTTTTATAACACCACAGACAATGTAGTGCATTAGTGTGCTCGTGCATTAATATAGACACCGTTTTATGTCATAACTAAAACGGTTTTGAATGTAGCAAATTTTAGATTCATGATACTAAACACTTATAGCGTTTAATAAAGTCTACGGCTCCATCCTAATTCATAATCTTCTACTATAAGCACATACTTATTAATATTGGACACACAGCATCATAAAATTGTGTTTTGAAATCACAGATCTGTGTATGTTTGTCTATATAGTTTTTTTAAATATATATATATAGTTTTACTTTTAGTTGATTCAGTACATCAAGTTATTATGAACATGAGAAATGTTTGTTTGGGCAACTGAAATGAAATAAGATGAAGTTTTTAAATATTGTATTTGATTTCATTTAATGTTTTATTACAAGTAACACAAATGCTCTTTTACGGTTTTTGTTTAAGTTTACTATAATAACCCTGCTGTTCACTACCCAGGCACCTTCAGCATATTATATTTGTATTAACATACTAATATTTGAGACTCTGAAATGGAGCAATTTTATTCCTCTTAATTATGATTTTTTTTTCCTTTTCACAAAATGTTAATTTTTTCTCAGACAATCAAAAAGCATGAAACATCAATGGCAAACAGCTTTGATGCAGCATTTCAATTATACAGAAACTAGACGGGTCAAAATTGGCATATTCCGTGACCGAATGCACATTTTAAAAAACCATTAATGCAACCAAACCTTACACAAACCACTCAGTTTCAGTATTTTATTCTTAATGCAGCCTGATCTAAATAAGAGCTTCTTCTCAATCCCCAATCATATTTGGGACACAATAAACCCTCAAACTACACAGGACAGATATGATGATGATCTGAAAACAAAACCACTGACTGAATCTGTGGAACAGACTGAAGGTGTTATACTGTATAACCATCAAACCCACTATCAGTCAAAAGCTTGAAGATCTTCAAGACTTTGAGATCTAGAAGAGAAGCTTCTAGTGAGTGCTAGTGTGTATGATCTAGCAGTGTGTGTTTACTGACTCTGCTGGCGTGTGATGGGGACGAGCTCTTTGGCTGACGGCGAGAGGCAGTAGATCCGTGATCCATGTATTGTTCCTTCGGTCTCGGTGTAATCCTCGAAGGAACAGTCCACCCCTGCGGAAAGATCTGGGACGTTGAGGGCCTGCAGGACCAGCTGCCAGATCAATGGAGAAAACAGACAAAGTGAAAAAGCTTGGCCCACGTCCCCATAATTCATCTGCTTGTTTTTAAAATACACTCTACACGACATCTGCTGCTCCATATTGCTGCGTGTCTGCTAGCGCTCCATATAGTGTACCACTCCTCAACAT
>NW_015505696.1:254657-260194 GCF_001515645.1 Sinocyclocheilus grahami
ACACTGTGTGGTGGTGTTGCGTGTGTGTGTTTGCTTACATGTTGTGAAGGCCACACCAGCCGCAGTGAGGGTCTCTGGAGCTCAGACATTCAGAGCAGCTGCTGTACTGAGAGCAGCGCTCCACCGGCACACGCGTCACCTGCGCACACACAAACAGAGAAATACTGCAGTCACACAGCGCATCAAGAGACCAGCGCTGGAGTGTGTGAAACACGTTTGCAGCTGTCTGCATGTGTACGCGGTACAGGTGTACGTGTGCATATGGAAAGCTCAGAATCTGCTTATCACACGCTGCGCCATTTGACAGTTACCACGGAGATCAGCGTTTGATTGACAGGAACCCTGAAGCCCTCCAGCTGAAAACAGAATAACATCTGTGTCTGTGAGAGAGAGAGAGAGAGAGAGAGAGAGAGAGTGTGTGTACAAGTGCCGCTCAGTGAAACAAGTTGACCATATGCAGCCTGTCAGTGTGTGTGTGTGTGTGTGTGAAAACATACAGCGTAAAACAGCAAAGGAAATTAACATGCAATAAAGGCAACACCATTTGACACGTTCAATATTAATTTGTCATTTTAATACATGGTGAAACTCATCATGTAACACACACACACACACACTCATGAGCAGCCGCCAGCACCATTCATCTGATATTCAGTGTGTTAAACTGCAGCCTGCAGCCATAACTGACGCAAATAAATTCAAGATAAATGACACACACTACAACACCTGATGATAGTGTGTGTAAAAGCACAAACACACACATTCTGAGAGATGAGGAAAAACTCAGAGCCTCAGGCTTCAAATGTCAATCAAATATGAGACACGGTGATGAGGCGTGTGTGTAACATACACAACACAAAACAAAAACTTTTTTAAAAAGAGTGATTGTGTTGGAGTGTATTTACAAACTTTTACAGTCAACAAACAAAATATATATATTTGAAAATAAACATGAATAAGTACATACAAGCACACTGCCGTTCAAAAGTTGTTGTTTTTTATCAATCAAGGATGCATTAAATTGATCAAAAGTGACAGTAAAGACATTTATAATGTTACAAATTATTTATATTCCATATAAATGCTGTTCTTTTGAACTTTCTATTCATCTGTGAATCCTGAAAAATAAAATGCATCACAGTTTCCACAAAAATGTTCAGCAGCACGACTGTTTTCAACACTGATAATAATCAGAAATGTTTCTCGAGCAGCAGATCAGCATATTAGACTGATTTCTGAAGATCATGTGACACTGAAGACTGGAGGAATGATGCTGAAAATACAGCTGCGCATCACAGAAATGGAGCGTAGCGTTAGTTCTGGCAGGTCACGTTCATCGCTGAAGTTGTGCTAATGTGACTGCATCAACAACACTTAAACACGAGATCTGCTTTCCCGCTAGAAGCAGCAAGATATGAAGAAGCGTTAAAGCATCCACGTAACAACTGGCCATTTCACCCTTTTTTCATCTCTGAATGTCTTCACGAAGCTAAGCTAAGTTTCTTAAATCATTCTCATTGCCTAATGCGATGTTGGCAAATATGCTATCGTTACATATTGCTCACTGTTTAAGGCTAGTTGTTCAGTAACATGTTTGCTAGGCATGCTGTCGTATTTTGACACGCTGGTAACATTACCCAGTTAAACTTACCACAGCGAGCCTTGTTTTAAATCTGTTGTTTGTCTGAAGCGTGCTGCTTCAGGCTCATCTAGTATTGGGAATGCAGTTTCATTAACTTATCAGACTATTATTTCCAACACGCTGTGTTTTAGTCAGTGATATGCTGTTGCTTAAAGCTATCTAGTGTATCGGTAACGTGCTTGATACTTAACGCGCAGTATGTAGATTTTGCTACTAAGGTTATTAATGCAAACGTTTATCTGGATGAGGGCAACATGCCTGTTGCCTAAATTTCGAGTACTGACCTTATGCTGTACTGCATTAAAGGGGCATGCTGCTCTTCTCAGCTGCTTATTAAAGAAGAGCACCCCTTCGCTGCTTCTCTTCTTCGGTAAGTGCATGCTGCCCCAGTCTATGCTATTTCAAAAAGTCTTTGCTTTAAAGCTATTGGGATTTTGCTTTCGTGTTAAGGCTTATCTAGTGTCAGTATAATGTTTGTTGCTAGACTTGCTTGTTGCTGTAAGCTATTGGTTGTTACTGCAAGTGCTGGTATCCGGGTAAACTTGCAACAGCAAGAAGCTAATGTTTAAGCTGTTGTTTAAGGCCATCTAATTGTTCTTGAAATATGCTTGCTGCTTATGGCTCATCTAGTTATTGGGAATTATATTTCTTTAGGTTTCTCTGACCACTGCAACATGCTGTGATTAAGCAAGCAACATGCTTGTTGCATAAAGCTATCTAGTGTATTGGTAAGGAATTTTGTCTATACTCACGCGGGTTATCAGCTGCAGTATGCTGTGTTTGCTGCAAACTGGGAAACTAGGCTGCAATTCTAGTGGGTTTTCTGCATCTTTAACCTTTTTCAGGTACTGCATTAAAGGGGCTTGCTGCTTATTAAGAAGAGCACCCCTTCGATGCCACTTTCCTCCCAAAGGGGCAAGCTGCTCTTCTTACCTGCTCATAGCAGAAGAGCACCCCTTCGCTGCCACTGTCCTTCCGTAAGGCATTTTCAGTTAAGATTGCTGTCAGCATGTAGTTTGGGGGGCGTTTAGCATATGGTTTGTTTTGGGGGGGTTATTTATGCTCTCCCTGCTCCTATCCATGCTAGGCTGCCTAGATGGGCAGGGAGTGTTGCCCAGAACAGAACCATACCCCCAACCTAAAATGTATGCTAATTGTAAGTTACCTTTGACGATAGTGGTCCTGACAGAAATGAATTACAGTTTAACAGATATTCACATAGAAAACAGCTATTTCAAATTTAAATAAGAGTTACCAGTATTACTGCCTTTACAGACATTTTGATCAAACGAATGTAGTCTTGGTGAGTAGAAGAGACATAAATAAATACTCTTACCAAATAGTTTTTTTTTTTTTACAGAAAATGGCTATAAAATCAATAGTTTCATATTGTATAAGCACTTTTTATTCAATTACAATTCGCAATGTTTTATGGGAGAAGTCGTTTGTTCCGTCAAAAAGGAATTTAAATGCATTTCAAATACTTTTAGGTGTCATTGCACAAAATTGTAAAGATTTTTTTTTTTTTGGTAAATCCCGCATCTTGATTGATTTAATTGGTACATTTAAACTAACACTGATCCAGTGTGAAAACTAAGTCCATCTGGCGCGTGTACATACAAGAAGAACGTGTGCTGTGTGAACGGCCCCTAATGCAGAAATGAGAGAAAACCTTCCCTCTCTCTTCCATTACTGTCAGTGTGTTTTAGTAAAAACATCTCAACCAATCAAGAGGCTTTTAATACAGACTCTCTCACACACACACACACACACACACACACACGATCAATACTGAACCACACACACACACACACAGCTGAAGTTCTTAATTGCAGTAAGACTGGATGATTCACTGGCTGCTGATATAAAGGCTTATGGGATTAACTTTACTCCAGATGATCAATGATTTGATTAGACAGAACAAAAAGGTTAAGACTTTAAAACACATGAGCTTAAACACACACTCCATGTGATAACCTCCATCACAGTTCCTCTGTATTAAAGCACAACTCTTTCATTCAAGACGATCATCCATTCTACACTTTTATCATTTATTTCATTCTCCATTTATAATGTCTGTCAAGGTATTTTGCACTGCATCTTTAAGACTTCTACATGCAAATGACTCACACATTTGTAGGGACGTTCCAAACGAAAGTGAACAACTGAATGGCTTCACGAAGGGCCCTTCCAGAAGTCAGTTAGCGAAAGGAACATGCGATGGTTTCTTCACGGAAGTGATTTCCGTTTGTGATCTTCGGTTAGGAGATCTTGCGATGCATTTTAAAGCAAAGTTGGGGTTGATTTCGACTTCACATACAAACGTAAGTAGAATAGTCTAAATAAAATCGTCTTTATTTTAAAGTAATTCAAAATATTTTACGTCAGATATAGAAATATGATTTAAGATGGTAGTGTAAGCAAGTTTAGTTAGAAAAAGTTTCATAGTAAATAAGACCGTAATGCCCTGCGCCCTTCAAAAGAACACACTCCTAGGGATGCTCACTTCCGTTTGGAAATCGCTCAAGATTCTGATATGCAAATGTGGGCGGTCAAATGTTAATGAGCTGTGATGTCATCGCCATGGCGACAGGTGGTTTTGCCTCCTAGTTTAAGCCGCAGTGACTGAGGAGGGAGTTTTGAGTTTGATATCCGTTCAAGTGTCATCCAGATGTGACTATCATCTGGTTTCATCTGGAGGGCGGCCTATTGCGCAGTGGTTCGCCCGGGAGACAGGCTATCAAACACTTTTTAATTAAGTACTGGAGAACAAGGGGCCGATGCTAAATTATCTGTCAGGGCTTTAAATGGAACTTTTGCTGAGCGGCGCCTCATACTCTCATTATCCTGCGAAGAAAAGTGTAGAAACGGGAAAAATAGATACTGACGGAACACAAAGAGACAGGGAATAAAGAACGACTTCTTTTATTTTTCTTTCGGGAGACATCATTATCTTGTCTCAAACACACACATAAAATCAAAATCATGAAAAAAGTCCTTTAAAGTGGCAGTGTGATATTTCTGCTTTACTAGCATCACCAAACAGAAGTGCAGGAATTAGTTTTTAAACGGGTTTCTCCATATCCAACTCCCTCTCTCTCTCATTGGTCAGTTAAGCTGACAGCCCCGCCCCAAACTCACATGATTGGTCAGAAGTGGGCATGTGCAAATGCATGTGTGTGGCTCAGCCAATCAGAATTCAGAGCCTGTTTTATAATCCTTCACAGAGTGTGACAAACATGGAAAATTATAAGTAAAGCAACACATGATTATATATTACATCAAAACAGCCTAACTTTAAACGTCACACCTCACATAATATCACGCGTTTGTGATATTTATTATTGATTATGTGTCCAGCCGTGATGTTTTATCGGGATCCTGGAGTGAATGTTCAACAGCCGATCGATGGAGTCTCATGTGACGTATAGAGCAGATACACACACATCTGCATTACAGAGGTGTGTGTGTGTGTGTGTGAGAATCAATACACTAACGCATAAATAATCAGAGCAGATGACACTGTAATGTACATCTTATTGATCTCTCACTGTTTAAACGTCACACCTCACATAATATCACGCGTTTGTGATATTTATTATTGATTATGTGTCCAGCCGTGATGTTTTATCGGGATCCTGGAGTGAATGTTCAACAGCCGATCGATGGAGTCTCATGTGACGTATAGAGCAGATACACACACAGCTGCATTACAGAGGTGTGTGTGTGTGTGTGTGAGAATCAATACACTAACGCATAAATAATCAGAGCAGATGACACTGTAATGTACATCTTATTGATCTCTCACTGTACATCCTACATGTGTGAGAGAGTTCAAATTTTGACTACTGTATGTATATATATATATATATATATATATATACACACACACACT
>NW_015505696.1:260278-268467 GCF_001515645.1 Sinocyclocheilus grahami
TAAATATATATATATATATATATATATATATACTGTATATATATACACACACACACTATATACTGTGCACACTATATATATACTATATATAGAGGTTGATTGATAAATTAATTATAATGAATTTTATTAATACAGCAGAAAGTGTTTATTATGAGGAATAAATATATCTGGATTTCACTGTGGATGAAGCTACAAAAATAGCAAAAAAGCAAGCAACCGATAACATGTCTTCTCATGGTCACGCACAGACAAAAACTAATATAAAATCATGCAGTTTATCACATGATGTCTGTCTGAGTAATGTTCAGGTACCCACATTAGCATTTAATTAATAAAAATGTATAATGTCATTAAGAGACACCAGAACGCATCTGTCTGAAGTGATCATTGCTCAGTGTGCATTGATGTGAAATAGTTGCATGAAAACTTTTGGTTGCATGATGCGCTTTTGCAAACCCTTCGTGCAGCACAACCACAGCTGGAATCAGTGGGTTATGCATAACCCTCATGCATCCTGTTTTCAGGTTAAGTTTTTGTTTTTGCATTGACATTTTTATGGACATTAAACACATTTTCTCATCAATTGCAATACCTGCTGAAATCATCATTTTTAATGTTGTAAAAGTCAGTGTGCTCACCTGTCTGTCGGTGAGTGTGTAGATGAACTGCAGGTCTGGGCTGAACAGCATGTCCCGCAGCACCGGACTGCCCTCACTCACCGGGACGCTCTCGTACAGCAGCGCCGGCCTGGATGGACTCACCGAATTAATCAGAATCTGACAAAACACAAGCCACGGCAAGACCATTAGCATCTCATTAATATCCCATAACACCAGACCAAACGCTTTCATCATGTGAAAACACAAACATCATTACAGTAATGCCATCAGAGCGTCAGGACAACAATCGCTGCGAATATAATCATCCGTGTCTGCGTCTCTCAGGAGAGAATCGCGAGCGGGCCTGCACCGCCGGGATCAAATCCCTCATTCAGCATCAATCTCTCCGAACCACTACAAGAGGATTAGATGCATTAGCCCCTAATTGAATCATACAATGAAGACAGACGCAACTATTACACCACATTCATACAGGCTCACTGCACCAATCACACACAATCCACTTATAAACACACCTCGCTTGACATGATGACTACAACTAAACGTCTTCACACACACAGCCGTTCACAAAGGTCATCTGGAATCACTGGCTCTCCGTGAAATGTCAAAGAATTTCCATTATTAATCATTATGATTCATTCAAACTGCAAACTCTGTGTTAACGAACCAATTAGCACTCTTGACTTTTACAAGCAGAGACAGCAATGAAGAGACATTTAGCAAAAACAAGAAACATAGACCACATCTTTAGATAAAGGGACCTTTAAATGTGAAGATATTTAGCAGAATATACAGGAAAACAGAGACTGAAAAATGTCAATAAATCGCTTTTTAAAAATAAATATATAAATTTAAATTGTAATAATCTTTCACACACTACTGTTCAAAAGTTTGAGGTCAGTAAGAATTTTTTTTTAAGAAAATAACATTTTTATTCAGTAAGGATGCATTAAACTGATCAAAAGTGACAGTAAAGACATTTATAACGTTACTAAATATTTCTATCCTGAAAAATAAAATGCATCACAGTTTCCACAAAAAAATATTGCGCAGCACGACAGTTTTCAACATTGATAATAATCAGAAATGTTTCTCGAGCAGCAGATCAGCATATTATACTGATTTCTGAAGATCATGTGACACTGAAGACTGGAGGAATGATGCTGAAAATACAGCTGCGCATCACAGAAATACATTACATTTTAACAGATATTCACATAGAAAACAGCTGTTTTAAATAGTAATAATATTTCACAATTTTTTTTATGTATTTTTGCTCAAATACATACAGACTTGGTGAGCAGAAGAGACTTCTTTAACAAAAAGAAGATACAGTGAGCATATATGAGTGTATGAATGTAATGAGACCCGGGGGAAGGGTGCTGTTCTTGCATGTTGAACACATCCATCACTTCTATTGCTCTCAATAAACATGCAGCATTAACTGAGCAGCATCTCTGACGGAGACGCGGTAATCGCTCTGCTGCAAACACACGCTTCTGTGATACGAGGATAGAGTATCTGTAATGCACTGAGCCTGTTAACATAGCAACATTTCATCTCAACCCACATAAAATCACTTACACACCGAGCATACATGAATGAGCAATACACACATCGAATTGAGTTTTATTGCCATAACAGAGCCAATGCAAGAGAATATTAAAACAAGCCGCCCGGGATCATGCTGCAACACAACAGTGATATTTTAGTATCACTGAGATACTATAGTAGGTTTTATTAATATTTTGAATTAGTTTTTATTTTTATATTTTCCATTTTCATTTTATGTAAACGTTTTAGTAATATAGCATAGTTATATAGTTTAATGTTTTTTTTTATTGCTTTTATCTATCTTTTCGATTTTCATTTTAGTAAAAGTTTTAGTATTTTTGTTTTTGTTTATCTTTAAATGTCTATATAGTTTATTTGAATGTTTTTATTTTTATATTTCCTGTTTTCATTTTAGAAACGTTTCAGTATTTTTGTTGTTTTTTCTTTAAATATGTATATGTAGTTTTATTCGTTTTTATTTTTATATTTTCCATTTTCATTTCAATTCAAGTAAAAGCTTGCTTGTTTGTTTTTTCTTTAAATGTCTATATAGTTTGTTTTATGTTTTTATTTTTGTATTTTTTTATTTTCATTTCATTTTCATTTTTCATTTTACATTAACTGAAATAAAATATTATATTATATTTCAGGTAGTTGCAAAGAAAAAAATTCTCATTTTAATTTAAGTTGAAGTACTAAAATTACTAAAAAAAAAATATATATATATATATATACTGAACTTAAGAACCTTATAGACACAATTTTGTGCTTTCAAGCTTGTAGGCCAAGGACAGGGGTCCATGCTCCATCTGTACAGAGAGATGGAGCATGGACCCCTATTACTTATATAAGTGACGTGACATGTGGCCAAGTATGGTGACCCCATACTCGGAATTAGTGCTCTGCATTTACCCATCCAAAGTGCACACACACACACCGTGAACACACACCCGGAGCAGTGGGCAGCCATTTATGCTGCGGCGCCCGGGGAGCAGTTGGGGGTTCGGTGCCTTGCTGATTGTTGGATTTTAAGACTGGCCTGACATAAAAATGTGTATGGTAGCTACCATTTAATTACATACTTTGTTATGATTTTTACATTGCAAAGCCACTAAAATAATCACTGTCATCTGGATTGCATTATCACATTGATAGACAGAGACATGTGACATTTTAATTTTACTTAGTATCATAGACTACTTTAATGTTTTTAATCTAAAAAAGGGACAATTAAACTATAAACTAAACTTTAGCATTGGTTGAAGCTAATTTATTATTGTTTCAATGTTTAAAGCAACTGTCTGCCCCCTATCCACCTTTTTCTTCAACGCGGAAGACTTCCGGTTCATTAACCGCTATAAGGAAATAACGAGAAGAATAACAACGTGCAGTAAACGGTAAATCTGTTTGCACTACACACCAGTGTGTTCACAATTAAGATAATACATAAAAATAATATGGTAAGAGACACCAATTTTCAATATCAAGCAGCAAAAGGAACTGTTTTGTACAGCTTAAAATAGCTGGATGCGGATTAGACCGGAAGCCAGACCCATAGAATTTACAAATGTTGATAGATGGCAGTGCAGTGTCTAAAAGCATAGTGGAACTAATTTAGGCCTCTCTTTATAATAGGATTACAGTGGGTTGAACAAGTCAGACCAAGTTTGGACTCCACTTTGGCCCTTCGACCCATTGGCTCCACCTTGGCTCCTGGCTCCCTCGTCTCCACCGTGGCCCATCAGCCCACCAGCTCCACCGGGCTCCCTCATCCCTCCGGCTCTGCCTTGGTCGGTCGCCCACCTGCCTATGCTTCGGGACTACATTCCTCCGGCTTCGCCTCGTCCCTTCATCCCTCTGGCTCCGTTGGATTCCTCCCTCCCCTCGGCTCCACCTTGGTCCTCTGTCGATCCGGCTTCACCATGGTCTTCCGGATCCTCGCCTGCGCCTCAGTTGCCTGAGCCGTCAGCTCCGCCATGGCTCTCCGGATCCTCAGTGTCGCCTTGGCTCTGCAGCGCTCCGTCTCTGCCCTGGGCTCCTCTTCCACCGGCTCCATCTCTGTCAGTCGGGTTCCTAGTGGCGACAGCCCTTCTTCCACCATGGCTCCTCCCTTCATTGACTCCACCGTGGGCCTCCATCATGGCTGCGATCTGGACTCCGCCCTGGTGGTCTTCCGCTCCACCCTGTCTCCCTCCTCCGCCGGTTCCCCTCTGGCACCCTGCTCCATCGGCTCTGCCTCAGTCCCCTGTTCCTCCACTTCCTCATGGACCCGGACCTCCATCCCTCCCCCTATTCCGCCTTCACTCCACCTCTCTCCTGGACTCATTTTTGTTCTCGTTTGGGAGCGTCTGGAAGCCGCTCCTTAAGGGGGGGGGGGGGGGGGGGGTGTATAAAAATGACAAACACAAAAAAATTACTAAAACTGAAATTTAAATGAAAAATTTGAAAATGAGAAAATAAAATATTAAATATTAACAAAGTTATTACAGTATATCAGTGATACTAAATTAACGCTGTTAGATGCAGAGGTCAGTGTTATTCCAGCTTGTGTCGTGTGTTTAGCAGGTTAACGTGATTTAGGCTTCAAACCAAAAGTGCTCAATCCGGCGTTTTGCTACAGCTCTTTTGTGTCAGTCTGAACCGGGTGAGGATAACAAACATAATTACTGCATTCAGACAAACGCAGCTCTAAACGTCACATAAAATGGTGAACTGTGGGTCAGACATCCTGTTCTTAAAAGGGAAACTCTTGGCTATAAAAGCATGCAAAGTGCACCAGACGTTCGGCCTGAACTCAGTGCAGGTGAGCTCATCTGCTGGTTTTAGGAAGCAGGAGGTTTTGACTGGATCTGATGTTGGTGTGGCGATACTAACGGCTGTGATCTCACACTGTGATGCTGCAGATGCGGTTTCATGGTGACTGTAGACTTCATGCTTTTGACTTTAAACATGCGCTGACTAAATTTAACACGCATTCAGCCGCACACAAACTCTCATGAAATATTAATCAAACTAAAAGAGAAACAAAAACACATGCAAAGCCACACCGTCTAGTGCTGCTGCGTGATAAACGCACCACTGGAAAACACACACACACCCAGCACACACACATACAAGACACCCACCAGAGACGCAAACGACACAAACACAGGAAGAGAGAGTGTGAGTGTGTGTGTGAGAGAGTGTGTGTGTGTGTGTGTGTCTAATCTGCAGTCACTAGAGGACTGGTCTTCCTCAGGGAGAAGTGGGTGATTATTACCAAAGCAACGATGCCTAAAATTAGTGTTTAAGGAAGCCAGACGTAATTAAACGATGACATATTCCACTTCCTGTCCCCTGATATCACTGCAGCGTCCACACAACATCTGAAATGATCAGGATGCTTTAAGAGTCACAAACAATGCTGGAGCTTTTAACAATGCAAAGTTAGAAATCTGCCCAGTTTCTCTTTAATTCAACACTAGCAGAAAAAAATCATCGGAGGAAGAGTGAGAGAAAAACATCTTCACTGTTTAAATATTAAAGCAATTCATTGTTAATATGAATTAAAAAAAATAAATTATAATAATAATAAATATATATATAGCACTTAAAGCACTTGCTGTACATTTGAAAAAAGACTCATATATACAGTGGGTACGGAAAGTATTCAGACCCCCTTAAATTTTTCACTCTTTGTTATATTGCAGCCATTTGCTAAAATCATTTAAGTTAATTTTTTTTCCTCATTAATGTACACACAGCACCCCATATTGACAGAAAAACACAGAATTGTTGAAATTTTTGCAGATTTATTAAAAAAGAAAAACTGCTGCAGGGACAGGACGACTGGTTGCAATTGAGGGAAAGATGAATGCGGCCAAGTACAGGGTTATCCTGGACGAAAACTTTCTCCAGAGTGCTCAGGACCTCAGACTGGGCCGAAGGTTTACCTTCCAACAAGACAATGACCCTAAGCACACAGCTAAAATAATGAAGGAGTGGCTTCACAACAACTCTGTGACTGTTCTTGAATGGCCCAGCCAGAGCCCTGACTTAAACCCAATTGAGCATCTCTGGAGAGACCTAAAAATTGCTGTCCACCAACGTTTACCATCCAACCTGCCAGAACTGGAGAGGCTCTGCAAGGAGGAATGGCAGAGGATCCTCAAATCCAGGTGTGAAAAACTTGTTGCCTCTTTCCCAAAAAGACTCATGGCTGTATTAGATCAAAAGGGTGCTTCTACTAAATACTGAGCAAAGGGTCTGAATACTTAGGACCATGTGATATTTCAGTTTTTCTTTTTTAATAAATCTGCAAAAATGTCAACAATTCTGTGTTTTTCTGTCAATATGGGGTGCTGTGTGTACATTGAGGAAAAAAAATTAACTTAAAATGATTTTAGCAAATGGCTGCAATTTAACAAAGAGTGAAAAATTTAAGTGTGTGTCTAAAAATGTAATACTTTCCGTACCCACTGTATATATATATATAAAATTTGTTTAATTAAAAATGTAATATTCAATTCAACTTAAAAATGCAAAAATAAAATGGATGAATCTGCTCAAACCTAACTGTGAAGCAGCAAATGCTTTATTAAATAGAAAAAAGACATGTTTTAAACATGATTACATAAGTAAAGGATCTATCTCTAAATTAAATTATATTATATTTATTTACAAATAAATAAACATAAAAAAATGCATATTGTCAAATTATAAAAAAATATTATAAAATAAACAAATAAAAAATGTAAAACTAAATAAAAATAAATAAATTTAACACATTTAAAAATATATATAACTTTTAATCTATATAAATCTAATTAAATTGAATTTAATAATGAATTTGAATGTTAAAAAATGTAATCTAAATGACTAGTGAATTCACAGTCCAACCGCTGTAAAGGAAACACAATCCGTCTCAGTAACACTGAGTGTACAGTAACGTGTGGAGCAACAGGACACACACACACACACACACACACACACACACACACGCTCAGCTGTGGCATGTGGCAGCGGTGTGTTGACAGCTGGGTGGTCACCAGGCAACCAGGTGGGAAGCAGATGCTGCAGCTGCGGTCTGGCCTGTTGCCACGGTAACAGCGGGAGCATCGACCCCTGGACGCGGCATGTGTGTCGAAAGTGAATCCGATGAACAGCGACTGAACTCACAGCGAGTGTTTAGAGGTTCATCAGAGCGACCGCAAGCCGACGTCAGCACCGCCAATTAAGAGTGAAGTGTGTATCGATCCACACGTACGTGTGTGTGTGTGTGTGTGTGTGTGTGTGTGTGTGTGTGAGCAATTAACCGCGCTCTAGGAGTGTCTGGAAGGAAGTTCTTGGGGTCAAAAAGGAAGTGAACAACATTTCGATGAAGGCAGAGAGGTTCAGTCACTTTGTGTCTCATGGCTGCATTAATCAAATTACACTAATTAGATGAAAAATATATTCTGCTGCCAAGAGATCGGAATCAAATCTCCTTTCTGGTCTACAAGTTAACAAACTTGGTTAGTACCGTCATTCTGATCATCTCAACCTTTTGAAATCTTGCCAAAATTACATGTTCAATTAAGATGGTACTACAGTAATGTCATGGCTTAATTAGGAAATAATACAATTTTAATAAAATTAAAATAAAATGATCTTTTAATAAGACAAATTAAATGAATAAGGTAATGGATTAATCTATAATTAATGAACGAATCTTGTGCAATGCTCTCCTTTAAAAAATGTGGAAACTGAATGTAAACAATTATATCTCAAAATACCATGGTATTACCATCTGATGCCATCACAACAACACATTTCTGGAAGGGAGGTGACGTGTATAAACAGCTCTTCCTTAAGGAACTGATCGAAACAATAGAAATGAATCATGGGAACTTTTATGTTCTGGGAAAAGGAGTGTCTCCCAGAGAAAACCACTGGCACATAAAACGCCTTTGAAGTCGCGGCAGAGATCTGATCAAAGGTTTTAGAGGCCAGGACAGCACATCTCTCTCACACACACACACACACACACACACTCAC
>NW_015505696.1:268568-270184 GCF_001515645.1 Sinocyclocheilus grahami
GTCCGGCCAAACTGAGCTATTGGGGGAGAAGAGCCTTGGTGAGAGAGGTAAAGAAGAACCCAAAGATCACTGTGGCTGAGCTCCAGAGATGCAGTCGGGAGATGGGAGAAAGTTTTAGAAAGTCAACCATCACTGCAGCCCTCCACCAGTCGGGGCTTTATGGCAGAGTGGCCCGGCGGAAGTCTCTCCTCAGTGCAAGACACATGAAAGCCCGCATGGAGTTGTGAGATGGTGAGAAATAAGATTCTCTGGTCTGATGAGGCCAAGATAGAACTTTTTGGCCTTAATTCTAAGTGGTATGTGTGGAGAAAACCAGGCACTGCTCATCACCTGTCCAATACAGTCCCAACAGTGAAGCATGGTGGTGGCAGCATCATGCTGTGGGGGTGTTTTTTAGCTGCAGGGACAGGACGACTGGTTGCAATTGAGGGAAAGATGAATGCGGCCAAGTACAGGGATATCCTGGACGAAAACTTTCTCCAGAGTGCTCAGGACCTCAGACTGGGCTGAAGGTTTACCTTCCAACAAGACAATGACCTTAAGCACACAGCTAAAATAATGAAGGAGTGGCTTCACAACAACTCTGTGACTGTTCTTGAATGGCCCAGCCAGAGCCCTGACTTAAACCCAATTGAGCATCTCTGGAGAGACCTAAAAATGGCTGTCCACCAACATTTACCATCCAACCTGACAGAACTGGAGAGGATCTGCAAGGAGGAATGGCAGAGGATCCCCAAATCCAGGTGTGAAAAACTTGTTGCATCTTTCCCAAAAAGACTCATGGCTGTATTAGATCAAAAGGGTGCTTCTACTAAATACTGAGCAAAGGGTCTGAATACTTAGGACCATGTGATATTTCAGTTTTTCTTTTTTAATAAATCTGCAAAAATGTCAACAATTCTGTGTTTTTCTGTCAATATGGGGTGCTGTGTGTACATTAACGAGGAAAAAAATTAACTTAAATGATTTTAGCAAATGGCTGCAATTTAACAAAGAGTGAAAAATGTAAGGGGGTCTGAATACTTTCCGTACCCACTGTATATATATATATAAAATTTGTTTCATTAAAAATGTAATATTCAATTCAACTTAAAAATGCAAAAATAAAATGGATGAATCTGCTCAAACCTAACTGTGAAGCAGCAAATGCTTTATTAAATAGAAAAAAAGACATGTTTTAAACATGATTACATAAGTAAAGGATCTATCTCTAAATTAAATTATATTAAATTATATTATATTTATTTACAAATAAATAAACATAAAAAAATGCATAGTCAAATTATAAAAAAATATTATAAAATAAACAAATAAAAAATGTAAAACTAAATAAAAATAAATAAATTTAACACATTTAAAAATATATATAACTTTTAATCTATATAAATCTAATTAAATTGAAGAATTTTGAATGTTAAAAAATGTAATCTAAATGACTAGTGAATTCACAGTCCAACCGCTGTAAAGGAAACACAATCCGTCTCAGTAACACTGAGTGTACAGTAACGTGTGGAGCAACAGGACACACACACACACACACACACACACACACACGCCCAGCTGTTGCGTTTTGGCGCGGTGGGTTGGGGTGTTGGTGGTTGGGCGGGAACCAGGTG
>NW_015505696.1:270585-271657 GCF_001515645.1 Sinocyclocheilus grahami
ACACACACACACACACACACACACACACACACACACGCTCAGCTGTGGCATGTGGCAGCGGTGTGTTGACAGCTGGGTGGTCACCAGGCAACCAGGTGGGAAGCAGATGCTGCAGCTGCGGTCTGGCCTGTTGCCACGGTAACAGCGGGAGCATCGACCCCTGGACGCGGCATGTGTGTCGAAAGTGAATCCGATGAACAGCGACTGAACTCACAGCGAGTGTTTAGAGGTTCATCAGAGCGACCGCAAGCCGACGTCAGCACCGCCAATTAAGAGTGAAGTGTGTATCGATCCACACGTACGTGTGTGTGTGTGTGTGTGTGTGTGTGTGTGTGTGTGTGAGCAATTAACCGCGCTCTAGGAGTGTCTGGAAGGAAGTTCTTGGGGTCAAAAAGGAAGTGAACAACATTTCGATGAAGGCAGAGAGGTTCAGTCACTTTGTGTCTCATGGCTGCATTAATCAAATTACACTAATTAGATGAAAAATATATTCTGCTGCCAAGAGATCGGAATCAAATCTCCTTTCTGGTCTACAAGTTAACAAACTTGGTTAGTACCGTCATTCTGATCATCTCAACCTTTTGAAATCTTGCCAAAATTACATGTTCAATTAAGATGGTACTACAGTAATGTCATGGCTTAATTAGGAAATAATACAATTTTAATAAAATTAAAATAAAATGATCTTTTAATAAGACAAATTAAATGAATAAGGTAATGGATTAATCTATAATTAATGAACGAATCTTGTGCAATGCTCTCCTTTAAAAAATGTGGAAACTGAATGTAAACAATTATATCTCAAAATACCATGGTATTACCATCTGATGCCATCACAACAACACATTTCTGGAAGGGAGGTGACGTGTATAAACAGCTCTTCCTTAAGGAACTGATCGAAACAATAGAAATGAATCATGGGAACTTTTATGTTCTGGGAAAAGGAGTGTCTCCCAGAGAAAACCACTGGCACATAAAACGCCTTTGAAGTCGCGGCAGAGATCTGATCAAAGGTTTTAGAGGCCAGGACAGCACATCTCTCTCACACACACACACACACACACACACTCAC
>NW_015505696.1:273028-277108 GCF_001515645.1 Sinocyclocheilus grahami
CTCACACACACACACACACACACACTCACACACACACACGCTCACACGCTCACACACGAGGACAGGAAGCAGCAGCAGTGGCTCATAACATACAGGAAGAGGTTAATTCACTTCCACAGGTGTTCAGCACATTTCCTCTTTCAGCATTCCTCAAACCCCTGCGCCGTCTGCTCCGCCATCACAAACACAAATACATCAAATCATTTACCACTCGTGCTCCTCAACGAGTAAATAAACAAGGTTCACACGCTCACACGCTCACACACGAGGACAGGAAGCAGCAGCAGTGGCTCATAACATACAGGAAGAGGTTAATTCACTTCCACAGGTGTTCAGCACATTTCCTCTTTCAGCATTCCTCAAACCCCTGCGCCGTCTGCTCCGCCATCACAAACACAAATACATCAAATCATTTACCACTCGTGCTCCTCAACGAGTAAATAAACAAGGTTCAAGAGCTGCTAAAGTGCAACTAAATAGGAAAAATAACACTAAATATTGGCCCTAATTGGCAAGTCATACATATTTGCTCTGCATAAAAAAATAAAACAAAAAATAAAAAACTATATCACTGGTAAAAGTGCTGTTATTAAAACTAGCTACTAAATATGAGATGTGATGAGCTCAGAGATGTGCTCCTGATGCACATCAGTAGTGACACTGGAAACCACTAGAGTTAGATCTCTCATGTGCTTCACATGCGTCTCATTCACGGGGTTCCACCTCAGTTAGGATGCTGTCTATATAGGGAACATACAGTGATCACTCATGTCTCACTGTCCTTGAGATGCTACGTAAAGCGAATTATCAAGTAATGTGTGTGTTTGGGGACAGGTGTGTGTGTGTCTAATCCAACAGGTTGCTATGGTAACCCCTCCTGAAGTGTTAAGCGCTAACCGCTGCAGAACAGTCTGGAATTAAACCACAGCATGCTGGTTTGGTCTGGTCAGAGGAGAACTGGCCCCCGACTGAGCCTGGTTCCTCCTAAGGTTTTCTCTCCATTTCTGTCACCGATGGAGTTTTCCTTGCCACTGTCGCCTTTATCTTGCTTAGTTGGGGACTCTTCATTTCAGGCAACAATTTCGGCTTGATTGCACAGACACGATTTGAACTGAACTTGACCTGGACGATGACATCCCTGAATCATCATCAACTGACTTCAGCTGAAAAATTCACTGTTTGTTATTGTAAACTATTTTTCCTGTTTGACACTGTAAAGCTGCTTTTACACAAATCTATATTGTATAAAGTGCTATACAAATAAAGGTAAAAATAAAACAAATAAAACATGGCCAATGAACAGATCAATCAAAATGATTAGCTGGAGCACAGCAGAAGATCACAGCTAATACACGCCACAATTACACAGCAGAAACGCCGGTGAGTGACACAGACACACACAGACAGAGAAAAAGTGTTTGCATTAAAGCACATTTATAAACACACACACACACACAGAAAGTGTCTGCATTAACGCACGTTTATAAACCCACACACAGTCTGATGGCAAACATTGATTAATCAGACAATAATACTGCATTGGTAACACACGCAGATATATATACACTGTATATATGATACAACACGGACACAGAGTGTTATTTTGTGTCCTCTGGGGATTCGTCGCGCTTTCCTAATAAGACATCCGTCTCCTGGCAACAGTTTCTATTAGCTAATTAACAGCCCAAATGAGGACATGCTTATTTTTGGCATCAGCACACATGCAATAGATTAAAAGGACGGTTCACCCAAAAATGAAATCCTGTCATCATTCACTCACCCGCATGTTGATCCAAACCCGTTTGATTTTCCTCTACAGAACACAATATGCTCTTCTGCATTTAAGGAAAGGATGTGGTGACCAGGGTCTGTTATGCTCCAGATAAAAATAATAAAAGTATCATAGCAGCAGTCCAGAAGTCTTGGTTCCAGTGAATAATGATTCAATTGGGTTTGGTTTCTCACATAAAGCATCATCAAGTCCAGAAGACTTGGAATATAATGCAGATGAGTTATATGAACAACTGTAATGAAGCTTCAATCATTTTTAAAGCTTTGTGCTCCACAGAAAAGACAGACAAAGACTTTGAGGTTTGGAACAACACGAGAGTGAGTACATACAGTTTTTATTTTTATTTCCACACACTTATAAACCGTCTGTTTTCTACAAGAGAGAAAAATATTAGTGTGGTAATTATACAGCTGCACTGTGATATAAAAGTATTATTATTATTATATTTTTAAGCATTTTTTATTCTTTTATTATTTTTTTTTGCATGTTGTTTTTATTTATTATGCATCTGTTGATATTATTTGATATTATTATTTTTATGTAAAGCACTTTGAATTACTATTGTGTATGAAATTTGCTACATAAACTTGCCTTGTCTATTATTATTTTCCTAATATATATATTTTTATTATTTTACAGTGAATTATTTCAATTGTAATATTTTATTTAGTAACAATAATCAGAATAAAAATAATAATAATAACAGTATGTTTACAAAGAATAGTTTTTCTTTCGATTTCTTTTAAACAAAAAGGTTTGGAAATCCCTGCATTAAAACATTAAAGTACAACATACGTAGCCCCAGACTATAGCATGTGTGTTTGTGCATGTGCAGTTTGACAGCAGATGGTTGTATGCACTATATACACTCCTCCATCACTCTCTCACACACACACACACACACACACACACACACTCTACAGCAGAGCAGATGACCCGTCTCCCTTCATTATACAGAGACAATACAGACTGGTAATTATACAGCTGCACTGTGATATAAAAGTATTATTATTATTATATTTTTAAGCATTTTTTATTCTTTTATTTTTTTTTTTTGCATGTTGTTTTTATTTATTATGCATCTGTTGATATTATTTGATATTATTATTTTTATGTAAAGCACTTTGAATTACTATTGTGTATGAAATTTGCTACATAAACTTGCCTTGTCTATTATTATTTTCCTAATATATATATTTTTATTATTTTACAGTGAATTATTTCAATTGTAATATTTTATTTAGTAACAATAATCAGAATAAAAATAATAATAATAACAGTATGTTTACAAAGAATAGTTTTTCTTTCGATTTCTTTTAAACAAAAAGGTTTGGAAATCCCTGCATTAAAACATTAAAGTACAACATACGTAGCCCCAGACTATAGCATGTGTGTTTGTGCATGTGCAGTTTGACAGCAGATGGTTGTATGCACTATATACACTCCTCCATCACTCTCTCACACACACACACACACACACACACACACACTCTACAGCAGAGCAGATGACCCGTCTCCCTTCATTATACAGAGACAATACAGACACACACACACAGAGGGAGACGCCCTCATTTATGTGTCGTGAAATCTCTGTTAGCATGTTGTAGCAGTTCATCTCCTTCACTCATTCTCAGTGCTCCTCTGGGAGAGAGAATCGCTCAGACAGATGCGTGAATCCAGCTCAGGAGGACGAGGACGAGTACGAGGTCTCTCTCCTCGGGGTGTTTACAGGCTCTCTCAACCCTGTTTGCTTTATGAACAACAGAAACGCTTGTTTTCCGCCGGCTCTCAGTGGTTTAGTCTGCTGGTGAACTCTGATCGATGTTTCCAGCTCCACTGAGAGACACACGAGGCACATTGTTCCAGACAGACAGATATGGATTAATGTCTCTAAACTCAGAATAAACCCAACCAAACATATGCATTGGTAGGACTGCTCAATTAATCGAAATAAAACTGATAACAACATGGCTTAGTATGTTTATCAAATTGCAAAGCCTGCGATTTTTTTAATAAAAAAAAAAAAAAAATGTAGCTCTGTGTGTTTCAGAGTGAAGCGCGGCACTGTGTTTATTTACACATGAGCAGATCATGATCCAGTGTTACCAGCAGCTCAAAGCTAAATGTTTAATTTTATTTTCTCATATTTATTTTTAGTTTACAGTGAAATATTACAATAGTAACATTACAATAGAAATACTTATTTTGCTTAATACATTTATTTAGTAATTATAAGCATAATAAAATAATATTATTTAATAATATTTGTTATTGTTGTTAGTTTTTTT
>NW_015505696.1:277260-281867 GCF_001515645.1 Sinocyclocheilus grahami
ACACACACACACACACACACACACACACACACACACACACTCTACAGCAGAGCAGATGACCCCTCTCCCTTCATTATACAGAGACAATACAGACACACACACAGAGGGAGACGCCCTCATTTATGTGTCGTGAAATCTCTGTTAGCATGTTGTAGCAGTTCATCTCCTTCACTCATTCTCAGTGCTCCTCTGGGAGAGAGAATCGCTCAGACAGATGCGTGAATCCAGCTCAGGAGGACGAGGACGAGTACGAGGTCTCTCTCCTCGGGGTGTTTACAGGCTCTCTCAACCCTGTTTGCTTTATGAACAACAGAAACGCTTGTTTTCCGCCGGCTCTCAGTGGTTTAGTCTGCTGGTGAACTCTGATCGATGTTTCCAGCTCCACTGAGAGACACACGAGGCACATTGTTCCAGACAGACAGATATGGATTAATGTCTCTAAACTCAGAATGAACCCAACCAAACATATGCATTGGTAGGACTGCTCAATTAATCGAAATAAAACTGATAACAATATGGCTTAGTATGTTTATCAAATTGCAAAGCCTGCGATTTTTTTAATAAAAAAAAAAAAAAAATGTAGCTCTGTGTGTTTCAGAGTGAAGCGCGGCACTGTGTTTATTTACACATGAGCAGATCATGATCCAGTGTTACCAGCAGCTCAAAGCTAAATGTTTAATTTTATTTTCTTATATTTATTTTTAGTTTACAGTGAAATATTACAATAGTAACATTACAATAGAAATACTTATTTTGCTTAATACTTTTATTTAGTAATTATAAGCATAATAAAATAATATTATTTAATAATATTTGTTATTGTTGTTAGTTTTTTTATTTTACAGTATTTTTTTCTTGTTATATTTATTTTTTTATTTTAGAGAGAAATTATATTACAAATACAATATTACAATAGAAATATTTATTTAGCTTAATATTTGTATTTAGTCATTATAATCACAATAAAATAATAATTAATAATCTTTATTATTATTATTATTATTATTATTATTACTACATTTTACTATTATTATTATTATCAAATAAAAATACAAACCCTCCGATTTTTTTAAAAAAAAAAAAAAAAAAATGTAGCTCTGTGTGTTTCAGAGTGAAGCGCGGCACTGTGTTTATTTACACATGAGCAGATCATGATCCAGTGTTACCAGCAGCTCAAAGCTAAATGTTTAATTTTATTTTCTCATATTTATTTTTAGTTTACAGTGAAATATTACAATAGTAACATTACAATAGAAATACTTATTTTGCTTAATACATTTATTTAGTAATTATAAGCATAATAAAATAATATTATTTAATAATATTTGTTATTGTTGTTAGTTTTTTTTATTTTACAGTATTTTTTTTTTTGTTATATTTATTTTTTTATTATTATTATTATTATTATTATTACTACATTTTACTATTATTATTATTATCAAATAAATAAAATAAAATAAAAATAATATACAAAATATTTTAAAGTTATATTTATATATAAATCACAAACATTTTGGCCAAATTGTGCAACCCTACAAACAAACACAGCAAAGCTGTATTAAAAAAGCACACTTTTGACAGTGGTGTTTGTCAAATGCGGCGTCAAGCATCTAAAACCACTAGATGATTTCATTCAGCTTCATTTACATATTCATTTGTCTCTACACGTGGCCACGTCACTGAGCAGAGCGTGATTTGATTTTATCCATCAGGAATTGATTGGAAGGTGAAAAGTGTCTCTACACATTGTTCTTCAGTATGAAGCAAAAATGTGAATTGAAAAAAGCAAATAGGGTCAGTTTTGATTCCATATTGGCATTCAGCATGATGAGGTCATGTGACTGTTATTTGACATGATTATCATCACATTCGTCGTGCTGTAGTGTGCTTCATGTTCACAGAGCCGGTGACTGTAACAATCACACACGTGTTCGGCAATCTGGCACACACACACACAGCTTCCATCTGCAGTTATTGGCCCACTAAACAGCACAATACACACAAGCTATCATGAGAGCCACACCCACCCACTCTCACACTCTCACACTCTCGCACTCTCGCACACGCACACGCACACGCACAGAGTAATTATGACAGAAGTCAGGAGTGTGTTTGAGGGACCCGTCTTAACCACACACACAGCGTTTGAACTGTCATTGTGTGGACAAGAGCTGTGTGAAATTTCCTCAAAATGTCTTGTTTTTCCTCAGGAAAAATAACATCATTTTAGAATGATATGAAGGAAAGTGATCTATTCTGATGGGACTAAACCAGTGTTATTCTAGTACTGTTTACATACTATTGTAGTATTTATTACCACTTTGAATTAGCTTTTAATATTAAGTTTTCATTTTAATTTTAGTTTACATTTTAGTAATTTTGTTAAGTGTTTTTGCCATTTTTATTCATTTTTGTCATTTTAGTATTTCAAATTTATTTCCTTTTTTTTTTTTTTTTTTTTTACACAATTGTTTATTATATTTATATTTTATTTTATCCCCGATTTATTTCAATTAACAAACATGATTTCTTTTATAGCTTTAGGTAAAGTTTTGGTAACCAATAATAATAGTAAAAATAATATTAATAATAATTGTTGTTATTGTTTTATAGTCATATTGACATATAAATCACTGACGTTTGGCCGAATTGTGGAGCCCTAAAAGTAAACACAGCAAACAAGCAGCTTAAAATAAAAAACAAACAAACAAAAAACTAAATTGAAATCACAATATAATAAACCGATTCAAAATGTAACGCCATCAAATTGCATTTGTGGGTCAGAATATACCAAATTGATTTTCATTGTAGCTTTCATTTAGTTTTATTTCACCTTTATTTTTAGTAATTTTACTATTTCAAATCTATTTTCAGCTTTTTTGTCATTTTTGTTTGTTTAATTATATTTATATTTCATTTGATTACTATTTATTTTGACAGTTTTAAGTTTTAGTTACCATTAACAACACTGGACTATAGTGCCCCTTCAGTCCCTAGTCCCTTCAGATGGGACTAGGTAAATTCACAGACAGTTTCCAAATCAAAAACCGTGTTTTCGCTTTAAATAACTGCTGTAGAAACACCTTTGTCAAATACTGTAACTAAAGCAACCTTTCTCAAGATGTACCTGCAAACTTTTCTTTTAGTGAAAGTGACGTGACATGTGACATGTGGCCAAGTATGTGGTGACCCATACTTGGAATTAGTGCGCTATCTTTCACTCCTCAAACAGGGCAAGATGAACAATCAGGCCAGTCTCTCTCTGTGTGTGTGTGTGTGTGTGTGTGTGTGTGTGTGAGATGTAAAAGCTCTCAGAGGCCGTCCTTCCATGCAGCATGTCATGAATATTTCAGCACATCTGAAAAGATGACAAGCTTTCTCTCTCTCCATAACTCACCCGTCCTGTCCTGTCCTGTCTCACCCGCTGGCCACAGACAGAAAAACTGAATATATTTAAAGGTCAGAGAGGAAACGGTGTGTGTGGATAGTCTGACTCTCATCCTATTTGATTCCAGGCATGAAACACCACAACACACACACACACAGACAGATGTGTCTTTGTGCTTGTCCTCGTGTCTGAGCGTGCATGTGTGTGTGTGTGTGTGTGTCTGTGTGTGTGTGTGTGAGAGAGAGGTGATGAACACTGCGCTCTTTGTGAGACGGTCTCAAGGCATCTGTGTGTATGTTTAGGACATGACCGTGGGAGCATCCAGTGGCATATGATCACCATGCGACAGTCATGCACACACACACACACACACACACACACACACACACACACACTCACTGACAGAGACGGACGTCTCCAGCTGCGGACACACAACCCACACTGACTTCTAAAAGCTTGAGCATGTAAAACGGCAGAAGACAAAACTGCAGCACGCACTTATAATAAACAGAACATTATCGTGCATTGGTGTAGACGCTTATATAGTTATTTTTATAGTTACAGTCCTTGGTGTGAAGAAGCCTTTAGACTGAATTCACAGACTGAATGCTGGGTGTCTATGAAGTACTTTTGCATGCGCACTGACGTGTAAACACAGAATGATTTTTCACTTTGACAAAATATGTTCCTGCTGATTTTATTAAAAACTGACTAACCAATGTCAATATTGAACAGTGTTATTATTAACTAAAAATATCAAATATTAAAATATTGTTTTTCTTAGTATAAATAAGTAAAATCAATTGCAAATATAATAAAATAAATTGCAAATATTAGAATAAAAAACCGTGAGAAAATTAGAACTTAAATAACTAAATAATAAATTAGAACTTAAAGTTGCACTAAAGTACTAAAATCACTAAGGTTAAATTAAAATTAAAATAAGAATAAATTACAAAAGCACATAAAATGACAAATTTAAATTAAAACTTAAAATAAAAAATCTGATTCAATATATTAATAAATGGTATATAGTATATAAAAATAGTAACACACAAAACAGACAAAAAACAGCTTAAACATAGCCCTATAATTACAATAAGCGTCACATGAATGGAGGCACAACCAACTACACTGATCGTGTGAGTGAGAGTGAGAGTGAGAGTGAGAGTGAGAGTGAGTGTGTGTGTGTGTGTGTGTGAGAGAGTGTGTGTGAGAG